>NC_022014.1:77542633-77549885 GCF_000317375.1 Microtus ochrogaster
AGGAGGAGGAGGAGGAGGAGGAAGGAAGGAGGAAGGGAGGCAGAGAGCAAGAGAGAGAAGGGGGGAGATTCAGTAGAATGCTCCCCTGACATATCCAAGGCCCTAAGTATTGATCTCAGCACCTCAGAGAGTCAAAGACACACATGTGAAGTTTGAGGTTTACGCTAAATCTAGAATGGCCTCAACTAGTAATCTTTAACTTAGTTATATCTGCAAAGATTTGGGATGCTAAGACAAGAGGGTTGCCACAAGTCTGAGGCCAACCTGGGCCACCTTGTGACAGTGTGGGATTGTCTCCAAAAAGAAAGGTAAAAAATAAATTTTGTGTTTAAGTCTCTATTCATAGGAGCTAGAGAGTAGACATGTTTGCATATCGGGGGCACCATTCACTCCACTTCCCCTATTGTCCCTCTTCCCCCAGATGCTGGAAGTCATTAATTTATTAATCTCTATAGATTGCCTGTTATGGGCATTTGTATGAATGGAACCCTGTGAACTGTGGTCCATTGTGATTGGCTTCTTTTACTTAGCACAGTGTTGTCAAGATGGTGTGAGACAATTGTCTGTATTCTGTCAATTATATTTTAAATAAACGCTGATTGGCCAGTAGCCAGGCAGGAAGTATAGGTGGGACAATCAGACAGGAAATAGAGGTGGGTCAATGAGAACAGGAGAATTCTGGGAAAAAGGAAGCCCTTTCCTCTGCAGTCAATGCCCAGCCACAGAAGAAGCAAGATATGGTACCAAGCCACATGGCTAACTCAGACAGGAATAATGAGCTAATATAAGTTATAAGAGTTAATAAGAAGCCTGGGCTAATGGACCAATCAGTTTATAACTAATGTAGACCTCTGTGTGATTTCTTTGGGACTTAACGATTGTGGGAACGGGGCAGGATAGAAACCTCAGACAACATCAAGATCCATTGAAGCCTATCAACACCTCATTTATTTTGACTATTGCTCAATATGGATACCCTGCATTTCCTGGTCATGTGTCAGTTGGTGGACAGATGGGCTGTTTCTAGTCGTAAGCTATTCTGAATAATGCCACCCTAAAAAAATCCCTGCACAATTGCTAACAACTTCTACCGTTAGAGAGAGATCAAGAAGTTCACGTTTGCTCTCCTCAGTCCCAAGGTCAAAGTGTACACAGCAGTGAGCTTCCAAATGGCTCCCAGAGCTCCTCCACCTCCAGCCTGCAGCTCATGCTACTGTGTGATCCCTTCCCTTGAGTGGCAATGACTTCCTTCCAATTAATAGATATGGTGAAAATGATGGAACACCACTCTCAAGATCCAGCCACAAAGCACTTGACCTCTGACCCACTCTTACTCTGATCACTCACTGAAGCAAGCTGCCCTGCTGTGCATCATTGCCCTACAGAGAAGCCCTGGTCCCAAAGAACTGACGGTAGACCATAGCCAACAGCGCTCTCGGTGCTGAAGCCTTCCAGAAACCACATGAGCATAGAGGCGAATCTTCCCCAGCTATAGCTGCACACTGGCTATGGCCCCAGCATGCAGCCCCCTGAGGCTCCTGAGCCAAAGGAGGTTACTCAGCTCCTGGGATTCCTAACCTGGACACTCTGAGATAACAGTGTGTGCTGCTTTAAGCCTCTAAGTTTTAGGGCAGCTTGCTATGCAACTGTGAATAATTGACGCAGAGAGAACAGAAGAGATAGATGTCCCTGGAAGTCCCAAGCTACCAGGATGTGGGGTCAGGTACATTATTGGGAAGTGGTCCTTGTCTCACATGTGCTGGGGTTTGGGGTTTGGAGTTTGAGCTTTGGACATCGCAAACTCAAATCCCATTTAAGGTCTGGTTTCCTTCACTGAGGTGGAGGAAAAGTGCAAGGTTACCAGGGAGAGAAGGAGGGGGAAAATGAAGTACAAGCAAGCACCGCTGAATGAGCACTTCCAGTGTGCTGCACCCTGGATCAAGGGTTTATTGACATTACCTCCTTTTCAGTCCTACCAGAACCATCTTCTGAGGTCAGTCTTCTTATCCCTGCTGGGAGACACAGAGCAGGAGCAGAGCCTCTGCAGTGAGGTTCCCCTCCCCTCAGTGCCCATGCTCGCATCATGCAGGGTGAGGTGTGCATGGCGGTAGAGAGGAGGGGTGAGCATTCAAGGCCTTCTTGATTCAGGCATCTCTTCCTTGCATCCCACTTCTGCAGCTCATTGTGCCCTTTGCTCCCATCCTGAGGAGTAGGAAAGAATCTTTTTTTTTTTTTTGTCTCATAATAAAGAAGCTACGAACGAAGACTATTGAGGGCTCTGATGTGTTATCATCTGACTGGAAGGGTGATGTTCAAATAGGAGGAGCTGTTTCACTGGGACTGAGAAGGTGATGGTGATGGGGTAGTTGTGATGGTGGTGGGTGTGGTATGATGGTAATAGTGGCCGTGGTGGTAGTGGTGATGATGGTGATTGACAGCGTTGCAGGGATGACAGCAGCAGTAGCATGGCAATGGTGATGGTGATGGTGCTGGGATAGCAGTAGTGAAGGTTGCTGTCATAGTGATGGTGGTGACAAAGCCACGGTGGTGGATGTGGAAAACGGTGATGGTGCTGATGGTGGCAGCGGCCATGGCAGTTGTGGAGGCTGACGTGATGGTGATGATGGAGGTGGTGGCGGTGGTGACAGCTGTGGTGCTCATGATGAGAGTGGTGGCAGAGGTTGTGATGGTTGTGGTGGTAGCAGCTTTGGAAGTTGTAGTGACAGAAATGATCATGGCGGTGATGCTTATACCCATGGTGGAGGCTGAAATGATGATGATAATGGTAGTGATGGTTGTGGTGGCGGTGTCAGGCATTACAGTGATAAGGGTGGTGGTGGTAGCTGTAGGAAACTGAAGTGATGTGGATGGTAATGGAAAAGGTGGTGGTGGCGGTGGCGGTGGCGGTAATGGCAGTGGTGATGGCAGTGGTGGTAATAGCAGTAGGAGAGTGTAGGAACGTGACTACTACCATCATCACCATCTTCATTACCATCATCATCACCACCATCATCATCACTATTGCCACCGTCACCATCATCATTTTCATCACCATCATCATCATCACCATTATCACCATCATTACCATAATCATCATCACCATCATCATCATTTTAAGAGGAGAAGAACTAAACATGCTAAAGTAAGGCCCCATAGCTGTAGAACTAGCTATTAAGTAGCAGAGCTGGGAAAACACATAGCTCTGAGGACACCTGTCCACTGCTGCACACAACCCAAGCTTCCTAGGGACCTGGCCCTGCATTCAGCACCTTCCTGTTAGCTGTCATGTTCAGCAATGGCTTCAGCCCCTGTCGAGAGTGGAGCATCAGGGCCATGGTAGAAGGTCGTAGACGCTGCAACGCATGATGAAAGGGAATCGTACTGAAGGAACCATTGACAATGTTGAAACAAGACTGGGGGACCCAAGACATAAGGAACACCGGCAAGGAAAGCCTCTCAAGAAAGAGAAGCCAGGAGCCCCTAGGGCTGAAGGGGACACAGAGAATGCTTAGAGACACGGCTGACACCAGAAAGGCTCACTGGCCACCACCGCCTGCCTCCTCCTGGCAGGGAGAGAGCCAGGATCTAACATCCTCACTGCTCTGATCCGGCCCTCTGAGCCCTCATTCCTGTCACAGCCTCGCTAGGCAGAGCCAGGGTCAGAAGTCTCAGCTGTATCCCTCAGAGGCTGGCTCCTCCAATCATGGAGAAGGAGGAGTTCAAGAGAGTTCAGGAGCCCGAGGGAGGTGAAGGTCACAGGCTCCTGGGTGGGAGACCCAGGTTGAACTGACACCAGAAGTCTTTCCAAGGCCACCACTGAGGCCCAAGTCACAGCAAGGAGCATCTTGGCAGCGCGTGAGGGTTGTTCTGAACGATCATCCACGAGGCTGCCAGCAGCCTCTGCGGTGTTTTTATAATGGGATTTTAATTCACTCCCCCTTCGCCCTGCTGAGCTGAAAAGCACTCCTGTTTGTCTATTTCTTGTTAAGATGCTGCTTCAAGCCAGAAACAGGAGGCAAGCCCTCGGGTCCAGTGGCCTCTGGGAGAACCATTCACACTCCCCTCCCTCAGTTATCCCTGCAGGGTCTTCTGTGACCATAGAAGAAAAAGATAAGGCACACCACACGGCTTCAGGATACAGCCCAGGTGCCAGCAACGCCAAGAAATGACTATCGACGTGGATGTGGGCAATGGCACCCAGCTGAACCCACTTCCCAGCTCCCACCCCACTCTTCCTATATCAAGAAGCAGCGCTAACATCTGCCCAGCTGTTTGAGACAGAAACTTGGATGCATGCTTAATCCGTCTTCCTCTCACACTCACCACATCCAGCCATCAAGCTGGTAGGTCACCCTCCCCCAACCTCCCAGGGACCTCACGCCCAGTCCGCATCCAGCCTTGCAACATGCCGGGTTGGTATCTGCCTCTTTGAACATTCCAGCCTACATGCAATTCTCTCTTGACATGGGGGGATGTCTGTGAATTGGCGCTTCAACTGTGTTTTTGTAAATTGAATCCCAGCATGCCGTTGGCTTCCCGAAGCTCTCTCTGAGATTGGCTCCCAAGCGAATCCTAACATTGTAACCTTCTCTCAAAAAAAAAGAGTCTAGAATTTTCTAAAGGGCATTTTGTACTAATCCTCTCATGGTTATGATCACTATTTTTTTTCCTGCTGGTTTTCTTTAACCGCTGGTCCATGTATTTACTGATGTCCTAGGTAGTTCCTGGAGACACTCTTTTTTTTTAAATATTTATTTATTTATTATGTATACAATATTTTGTCTGTGTGTATGACTGCAGGTCAGAAGAGGGCACCAGACCTCATTACAGATGGTTGTGAGCCACCATGTGGTTGCTGGGAATTGAACTCAGGACCTTTGGAAGAGCAGGCAATGCTCTTAACCTCTGAGCCATCGCTCCAGCCCCTGGAGACACTCTTTGAGCAGCCATAATGGCGCTGGCCACAATGACCGTACTGGTCACTCTCCACTTGTCCCTTAATTTCCTCTTTCCCTTCTTTCCTCCCTCTCCTACAGGCAGTGTTGAAGAGGCCTTTTGTTTTCTGCCTTCTAAGTCAGGCCTGGCCAGGCCAGGGCTCTAGCTAGAGCTTTTTTTGTTTCTGGTAGAGGCTATTTCTCCTGGGTCCGTGATTCCTGTCAACCTTCTCCAGGCTCAGGTACTTCCGTTCCTTCCCCTTGTCCCTTTAGACCTTTCCTGCTCCTTGGATCCTCTAACTTAACTCTGCTGCAAATCTATAAATGTCCTCTGCATTCAGCTGTCTTGGCTGGGATGAGAGACAGCTCAGTGCATAGGGGCACCGGCTGTGCAGGTACGAGAGCTTGCGTTTTGAGGCCCAGCACTTAGGTAAAAAGTCAGGTGATGTAACTCAGTGCTGTGTAAGATGGAGACAGACTCAGTGCTGGGGCTTCCTGGCCACCAACCCAGCTCTAGAATCAGTGAATGACATCTCAAAGTCATAAGGTGGAGAGTGGCAGGTTGGACAGGACACTTGATGTCATCCTCTGGCCTCTGCACATGCAGACGCAAGCAAATGCACCTGGACATACATGTGCATACACCACACACACACACACAGAGTAAACAAACAAACTTCACAGGCTGGAACCCTTGGTGGGAACCATCTGCTGCCCGCAGGACCTTGTCTGGCTTGATGACAACCACAATAATGATGTTGCCACACTCCGACTCAAAACCTTGTCTCTGGCTCCCATCCAGGACCTTGACTGACTCAATTCTGTCCATCAGAGAAGGTGACCAGATCTTCAGGGGAAACAGGGACAGCAAAGCAGCTGTGTACCTGCCTTCCAGGGTTGGCTTTCTCAGGCTTCATGCTTCTGATGGCAGGGGCTGGGTTATTCTTGGGTTTGGGGGTGGCATTGTGGGATGCTCTGCAGCATCAGGAGTACCACACCCTAGCCATGAGATCTCCTGGTACTGTCAAGTGTCTCTTGGGAGAGTTGGGGGGGACAAAGCTCTCCCTAACTAAGTCCTACCCTTCAGCATGGGGTCAATCAAGAAGGTTTGCTTCTCAAAGAGAGAGAGCACAACAAAGCAGGGACACAGGGGAGGAGTCCTTATGGCATGTGAGGAACAGGCAGACTTGGTAAAACCCACCCCTCACCTTGTTCATTGAACTCGTGACAACAGGCATTGACTTTGTGAAACTCATCCCTTACCCTCAACATGACACCCTGCCTAGCCATGGTGCCTGAGTACAAAGTCTAAACAATTGGCACCTCCTGGCCCCATCCTGGCCCTTACCAACATTCCCTTTTTCTCATCCTTTCCCTGCCTTGAAATGATTTGGGGAAGCAGCTGGTGGCAGGGGACTACAGCTGCTGCTAAGTTATCCAAACGATTTATCTTAAGATTCATGCAGAATTCATTGTGTGGGGACCAGGGTGGGTTATGCTTTAATATTCATGCAGATTTGGAAGAAATGTTAATCACGGGTTTGGGTAATTTGCACTTTTGCTTAATTCTCCTCCTCCCAGGCTGTATTGGCCGGCCCCCCAGCCCCTTCTCTCCTCCCCTTCTGAGTCCTGAATTTCTTCCAGCCCAATTGTGCCAGCTGGGGTGGGCACAAAGGCTTCCCGAGTGCCTGTCTGCTGTCTCCCCCTGCCGAGCTGGCCCCACAAAGCCTTTGAGTGGGGGAGGAGGTGCCCGGTGGGCAGCCATGAGGAAGAGCTGAGAGCCCCTGGGACATCTTGACAAGAAATAGATAACGGATCTAGCAACCAGATATGTGCAAATTAGCATTGATTAGTCTCAGATTAACAGCTTGGGCATTTCAAACCCCAACAAGGCCCCAGCTCTGTTCTCAGCTCTCCCAAGCTTCCTCCCACAGCTCCGCCCCCTGGAGCTTCCCCTCTCCTAACTGACAGCTGTCTGAGCCTGTTGTGGGGAAGGCAAATGTGTTGGGAGAGAAGGCTAATGGGGGCTTTGCCCAGCCCTCCTTGATACTTACCAGCCCCTCTCTTTGCCTTACTTCTTGGAGAGAGACCTGTCTAGAAATTACCCATGATACCACTGCTCAAGAGGGCCAGATTGCTCCTCCCAGTCCTGGGTAGGACCCTATCTATATGGGAAATGGATGGGGTGGGAGATTCCTTTAGGACACGAGGTCACACCCAGGAAGCAGATCTGCCCCTCCCTCCTCAGGTGGCTCTGGAGATCTGGGGGAAATCAAGAGATTACCAGAAATGCCCCCATTCCCTTTAACAGAGAAAAT
>NC_022014.1:77549985-77551651 GCF_000317375.1 Microtus ochrogaster
AGAGAGACAGAGAGAGAGACAGAGAGAGAGACAGAGAGAGAGACAGAGAGAGAGACAGAGAGAGAGACAGAGAGAGAGAGAGAGAGCCAGCACTCACGTTCACACAGCTAGTTTGTGACAGAGAGAGGCCTGAGTGGAATGGAGGGTTACAGCCTCGCAAGCCAGAAGACGATTCTCTAAGCGCACAGAAAAGCATTTATTCCCGGGACGGAAAGTAGGGGTGGAGAAAGGCTGGAGTAACCCACAGGAATGAGTGAGAACTCAGAAGCCATGGGAACGGGAAGCTGTACCCACTGGAGTTGGAGGAATAAGAAGCCATGGGAACGGGAAGCTGTACCCACTGGAGTAACATAGGAATAAGGACTATGTTGGCGTTTACAGATTCAAAGTTGGGTCTCCAGTGTCAAAGAAGGACAGGGTTTGCAATCTCCCACCAGGCCTTCTCCCCGAGAACCCGTGTGAGCTCTCTGCTAGGGTCAGTCCTGGATGCTGAGCAGAGTTTGGGCAGCTTGAAAAGTATGTGTAAGGACAGACAATTGACCAGAGTAGAGGTTTTTCAACCCAGACTTTGTCCCTTCCTTCCCTCCAGTCTTGGCTGGACTTTGCCCCACAGGAGGGCCTGAAGGGCCTGGCCCATATACCAGCAACAGCACAAACTAGTGAGCTGGACTGACAGAAAGATGGGGGCTGGAGGGGAGGGGAGGTGCACACAAACACCTTCACAGTTGGCTCTCTGTACCCCCGACCTCTTTTTCCAAACTCCCTGCCAGGATCTGGTCACCTTCTAACCCCAGCAGCCAGCGTGACCTGCCAGGGCCTGTCAGTTTCCTCCTCCACCAGGCAGCTGCTTCTGCCTGGGATCAGAATAATAATCAGGATGCCACAGACATGGAGAAAATACACACAGCCAGATGGCCACCCTTCCCTTGCCACCCCTATGTTGGCGAAGATTAGGTGCCCAGACCCCTAACCTTTTAGCCACACACAAGGCACACACAGCACACTCACACACTGAGGTGCCCTGGAATTGAAGTCCCCTGGGAAGACTCTGAGCCACAAAAAAAAATCAAGAAAGCAGAATGAGTGTCATGACTGTGACAGTAGCACTGAGAAATGGTCCCGGGTCAGGCTGTCCAGTAGAGGAGGCCATGCAGGAACCAGAAGCTTTCTCAAGGAAACATTGAATGGTAAGGTTGTGGCATGGCGACCATGGTACAATGGACTGCAGTTGTGACAGCCCGTCCCACCCCCCACCCCACCCCCTGGATGCTTGATGCTAACAATTAACTTCTCACAACATAGAGTCACCTGGGAATGGAGTCTCATCTGAAGAATTATGTAGATCAGGACTGTCTGTAGACATGTCTACAATCTTAATTGTTCGCTGAGCCAGCCCACTGAAGGTGGAGCCATTCCCTGGTTTGAGGCCCTAAGTCATCTAAGAGTAGAGAGGGCAGGCTGAGTAGTGAGCAATCAAGCAAAGACTCATGCATTTCTCCTCTTCCTACTCAACCACGGATGTGATAGCTTAAGCTCCTTCCTTGACTTCTGTCAAATAATAAACCGCTAAATCACACACACACACACACACACACACACACACACACACAGAGAGAGAGAGAGAGAGAGAGAGAGAGAGAGAGAGAGAGAGAGAGAGAGAGAGAGA
>NC_022014.1:77551751-77562102 GCF_000317375.1 Microtus ochrogaster
AGAGAGAGAGAGAGAGAGAGAGAGAGAGAGAGAGAGAGAGAGAGAGAGAGAGAGAGAAAGAGATGCCCACTACGTTTTTCTTAGGGTTTTTGTCCCAGCAACAGAAGTGAAACAAGAACACATTCAGAACTCTGGGATGCAGAGATCACTCAGTGATAAATGGGAAGAGGTCACCGGGGAGAGCTGGCCTGGTGCGGCATGCTGGCATGATCCTTGGCACGTGGTGACAGTGTGTCTGTCTACCCAACATGCCGCCCCTTCTTCAGGCTTTCTCAGGGGCTCCTCTGGCCCAGTGTGGTTCAGACACAGTGACCTGAGCCATCGATCCTTGTTTACAAACATGGCCCCACGATATTCGCGATGGCTATTCCTGGTTGTCAACTTGCCTGCGCATGGAATTAACTAAAATGGTGTCGCACACCTGTAAGGCATTTTTTCTTAATTAAATCACCTGACGTGGGAAGACCCACTTCTAATCTGAATCTTTTGAGATCTGGATTTAAAGTTCCACCTGTAATCTGGACCACACCTTCTGTTGGCACCCTATATAAAGGACGTGAAAGGAGGAAGCTCTCTCTTTCTATCTGCTTGCTCTTGCTCTCACTGGCAAGCCCATCCCTTCGCTGGCACTGCAGCCTACTTATTCAGGATTCTGGTGTATTCTGAAGACCAGCTGAGACATCCAGCCTCATGGACTGAACAATTACTGGATTCTTGGACTTTCCGTTCATAGGCAGTCAGTGTCGGATTAGCTGGACCACAGCCTGTAAGCCAGGCTAATAATTCCTCTTCCTCTATATAAAAAGATACCCATTATCTAAGCTCTGTTCCTCTAGAGAACCCTGACTAATACAACATCCCAGGTGAGGCCGTGACATTCTGTGCGATCAAGTGACTGAATAGTGGCCGTGCTGTGTTCTTTGGGCAGCATACTTGGCTCAGGGATAGTCTGTGGTACAAGGCAGCCATGCAGAGTCTTCTTAGGGTTAACTCTGCTACTCTGTCAGAAAAAAAAATCATGCTTTAGAGAATTCATCAACTGTAATAAACGTGGGTTAAGGCAAAGGGTTGTGTGTGTGTGGGAGGAGAGATTACGAGAATATCGTGTGTAATTTAGCTATCAACCTAAAATTCTCTTTTAAAAGCTAGAGTCTGGCTCTTTAAAAAGGGAAGAGTGTTTTAAGAACTGAGGAGGGGGTCAGTGAGATGACTCAGCGGGTAAAGGCACCTGCTGCCAAGTCTGATAACCAGAGTGTCATCCCCGGGACCCACAGTGGGGAAGGAGAGAATTGGCTCGCCCAAGTTGTCCTCTGACTTCCACTGGCATGCCTGGCAGGCATTCCTTCCCTCATATACAATAAGTAAATAAATAAAAATTGGGGGAAATCCCAAAGAAAGACTGACGTCGATATTTTAAAAGAAGAAATGGGTACCTTATATTTAATATTAAATATTTCTGGGTGTGAAATCGAGAGGCTCAGAGCTTACAGTTCAGAGCTATTTCTATGAAATTATGTCTCAGAGTTTAGAGGTGGTGAGGGCAAGTAGGCATTTAAAGCAGAGTATACTTTAATGGCTCTGGCTTCTATTGAGCATCTTTTGTACGTGGGGTAGGAGACAGTGTAAGAAGTCATTTGTAACTATCTTTTTAAAGGTCATCTTTATTGAGTTGGAGCAAAATGCATACATTCATTTAAAAAATTCTTTGCATTGGGGTTGCTGGGGGGGGGGGTGGCAGCCTGCAATGTCATCATTTAGATTTCACTAGCCCAAAGCAGCACCATCCAAGGGTACTGGAGGGTCCTAGCTTCTTTTAATTGAAACTTTCATGCTCAGGGGAAACCATATGCCAGTGTGTTTTCATCTAGACTGTGGCTTAGGCCATGCATGCATGCTCTGCCATTGGTCTCCTCCATTAAATTGCGGCACATCAATCACCAACAGTGACACCATGTGGTAATGGGACATAATTGCAGTAAAAGAAGGCTAGATAACAGTTAACAAAGTCTCAGATCACAGAGACTGTGTGGGCACTGACATTCACAGATGAATCTATGTGAAGGAGGCTTTGAGAGGGAGATTCTGAGCATTTTAAGGATTCTGGTTTAAAACAAAACTGGAGGGTGAAGAAGGAGCTGTACTCTGCATCCCAAATCAAACAACACAGGTGTTTTCCAGGAAGGGTTCAGGACAGAAGTTAAGAATCAAGAGGTCTGGGAAGCTGTAGAGATGGCTCAATGGCTAAAAGCACTTGCTATGGAAGTCTGAATGAGAACGGCCCCCATTAGCTCATGAATTTGAATTCCTGGTCCCCAGTTGGTGGAACTCTTTGGGAAAAATTAGGAGGTGTGACCTTGTTGTTGGAAGTATTTCACTAGGGGTGGGCCCACACCATTCCCGGTTCTCTCGGGAACTGCTCCAGCACCATCCCTGCCTGCCTGCTTCTGTGCTCCCCACCACAATGGTGATGGACTCTAACCCCCTGAAACTGTAAGTTCTAATAAACTCTTTTCTCTAAAATTTGCCTTGGTCACAGCACAGAAAATCAACTAAGGCACCGCTCTTTCAAATGATCTGAGTTCAGTTTCCAGCACCTATGCTGGACAGCTCATAACCACCTGTAACTCCAGTTCCAGGGAATCTAACAACACCCTCTTCTGGCCTCCAGAGATAACACATTCAGGTGCACAAACCCACTCAGAGATACATAATTAAAATACAAATAACTAATCTTACAAAGAATATAGAGGTCTGACTCCCTCCTGGGGCTACTTACTGCGCATCCTTTGGTGAGACACACTGACTCTTGTTCCTTTACTGATACCCTCTCTACCCGTCAGTTTTACTATTCTAGAAAATTGGGATGGGATGTGCTGGAGAGAGCCTGAGGAGGGTGATCCCCTTCCAGGAACCCACAGCTCCTCAGCCAAGCACCCTATAGCTATCCTACCATCAGATGAATGACCCCACCACAGCACACCCTCTGTGTGACATATCCTACAGTCAGATGAGTGACCCCACCACAGCACACCCTCTGTGTGACCCAGTCATCCTACGGTCAGATCAATGACCCCACCACAGCACACCCGCCATGTGATGGCACTAGAGGAAGTCTTCCAGTCGAGCACAGTGGGGAAGAGGCCTGCTGGGGAGATAACATGATGCACAAGTAGGTTGCTACATCCCGGGGTGCTTCCTGACCACCTGCAAAGCAGCTCTTATCCCCCAGTCCACCCCCTGGGGCCTGCTGGGGCACAATCCAGACACCCATAAGAACACCCATACCCACCCAAAAACCCACACCCACTGAATGCCCACACCCACCCGAATGTCCACACCCATCAGAACACCTACACTCACCCTCCTCTAGAAAAATGCAAACATGGGCAGAATGGGAAGCTCTAGAGTCAGGCAGTCTGAGCTTGAAGGAACTTCTGGAAGTTTCTCTGGGAATCTTGATGTACAGACAAGGAAACAGGTCAGCAGGGAGATCAATCAAACAAGCCTCCCAGGGAAATGAGCGATATAGTGGCCGAAGCTAACCTCAGTTCATACCTCACCTAGCAGTCCCACGTCGGCAGCCTGGTCCTCCCTGCATCACCTTGGGTAAGAAGCCCCTCTTGGTACAGCCCAGCCAACTGGGAACTGCAGAATGAGGTGATATGGACATATTGAAGGCGCCTCTACCCATCCCTCCCGCCCTTCTCAACAGGGCCTCCAGGATCTGAGACCACTGTAATCCCCCAAGCTTCCAAATACCAGGTGCACTGCAGAAGCCCTGTCCGCAGGAGTGCAGCCTTTCGGGGGATTTGGTTTGAGCTGGGAAAAAGAGTGAAGGGACCGAGGCCCAGCTTTGGGTTCCTAGGGGATTGGTTGGGGATGAAAAGGGCTTCGAGTGTCAAAGCTGGATCCAGCTCAGACATAAAACCCCGTCCTTAGAGGCAGAAGAGACAGCCGTTTCAGCAGAGAGTTTCCAGGGCTTGTGTCCAGGCGTTTCACTGCTGTCCTCCTGAGCCACCCCTCCCCCCATGCCACTCTTCTGACAAGTTGTTAAGCAGAAGCAACTTGGCCTGCTAATTAAAAGTCTGGCCTTGTGCTGTGCTCTGAGTGAGACTAAGCTTATCAGAGGGGCCAGACACCTAGCTCAAGTTCAGGAGCCACATCGTCTCTGTACCTGGGTTCCCTACTGGCTAGGCAAGCTTAAGACATGGCTTTACATCTCTCTGGTCCAATTTCACTACCTGCAAAATGGGCAGATGGCTTCACCTATGCACTGAGTTTTAGCTCTTAAATATATGTGGGTACGGGCGGAGCGGGATAATACATGCACCTGAGTGTGGGTGCTTGCAGAGGCCAGAGGCATCAGATCCCCTGGAACAGGAGTAATGGGTGGGCTGTGAGAAGCTTCAGATGGATGCTGGGGACTGACCTCCAGCTCTCCGCAAGAGCATTCAGGGCTCTTAACCTCTGAGCCATCTCTCCAACCCCTCTACCTCCTTTCCTTGGGATGTGCTGTGTGCATGCATATGTGCAACCCAGAACTAAAAACAACTGTCATCCTCAATCGCTCTCCACTTCAATTTTGGAGAAATTGTCCCTCACTGGACCTAAGGCCCTCCAATTTGGCTAGATGTCTGGCCAGGGAGCTCCAAGAACCTGCCCGGCTCTGTTCTGCCCAGCACTCGGGTCACCGATGCATGCCGCAGCCCCCTGCTTTTTAACTTTCCCATGGATGCTAGGAACCCAAACCCAGGTCCTCGTGCCTACACAGTAAGGCATTTACTTCCTGCACCATGTCCCCAGCACCATCTAAGGCTATCTTAAAAACAGCTCAGTTTGCCTGGTGACGTGCCAGTCTTCTTCTGTGTATGCATGGCAGGCATGGCAGCAGAGCCTCGGGCATACTACCCAGGTCCACTGCCTGCTCAAGCTCTGCACACTGCCTGTGGCTCCAATCCAGATGCAGCCATGCATTTCACTTATGTCCAGCTATTGGCATCCTCTCCGGTGCCACAGATGTTGGCACAGATGTTCACATGCTGATGGACCTGTATGCACGTACAAGAACTGACACATCGGCCCCATCCTGTATACAAGCGCATTCACTTGCTAAGTAGAGACACATCCGCATCTCGCCAGACCGCACCCACCAGACAGCCCTTATCCAGGAGGCCCCAGCTGCTCCTTCTGCTCTAAGCAGATCAACCAGCCTCCACGCCTGAGAACTACATTTGGGCAGTGTGGAGCCCCCAGTGTGCACTCAGCATCCCTCCTTCCTGTCCTGGGGTATTGCCTCCTCCCCCTCCTGCTCCCAGAGCCCTGGCTCCATTGATTGGCCTTGCAGCTCAGCAGCCAGAGATGTGCCCCAGCTGGAGGAAAACACTTATAATTTATGGAGTGTCTGATTTTTAATCAGTTTTTTGTTCCTGTGCTGTAATTGTCCTAATTAGATATACATATTTTGATGAAGGTTTTTCCAAAATAAAAATTGTAATCGAATCTTGCTTGACATTCTTTACACCCACTCGCTTGCATCCAGACTTGCAAGCAGCCGTCCCCAAATCAGGCATGGGGCTTGGGCATCTCCACCTGCCTCCTCTGGGCCACTACACAGCCATTCTGTTGGCTCCTGTGAACTAAACATTTGGTCTCCATTAGACAGGGCAGTTTTCTTTAATCTGGGTTTCCAAGGACTCCATCAGGATGGGGCGATGTTCTCCATCGCCATCGCCCCACTCTCAGTGGGTTGGCAGGATCCCCTAAGCTACCTCCGAATGGCTAGGCATTGCTGCACCCTCTGCCTGAGCTCCTGCCTCTGGAGACCCTGCCATCTCCATAAAGACCGGAGGGCAGGGGCTGGGGAGACAGTCCGGTGCTTGTCATGCACACTTATAGACTTGAGTTCAATTTCCAGTGCTCATAAAAATCTAAATGTGTGGTATATGCTAATAATCCCAGCCCTGGGGAGGCAGAGATGGCAGAGCCCTGGGGTAGATCTGTGGGGCTCATTGGCCAATCAACTGAGCCTAATCAGCAAGTCCCAGGTGCCAAAGACATAGGGTGGCTGCTTCGGAGGAAGAACACTCATTGTTGTCCCAGGCCTCCACATGCTATGCCTACACACACACACACACACACACACACACACACACACACCAGTTTTGATCAATATCAAATTCCCATCACAATCCCCACTGCTTATCCAGAGTCTAAGTGTGCAGGACCCTGTGTGTTCCACACATTAGCCCTAATCTGCACAATAACCCTCCAAGGAATTTCACAAGGAAGAAATCAAGACTTGGAGGAGGTAATTCGCTAGCTCAAAGTCGGTCACACAGCAGTAAACAGAATAGTACCAGCTTTTTAGCTACAACCATGGGAAGCAAAGTTTTCCTTCTGGGAGAGTCCAGGAGGTGGCCCTTCTTCTGAAGCCCCTCTGTATGAGAGACTCACATAGCTTATCTCAGCCCTGGACCCCAGGATCAGTGTGTCCCTGACCTTGATTGACTTAGGATGTGAGGTTCTTCCTAGGAGTAGTCTGCAGTACAGACCTCACATGTGACATCTGGTGTGTGCCTGAGACCTGGACACCTGCACCAGGTATCAATGTGTTGCCAAGATGTCAGTGCTTACACCAGCTGTGGACTATGGACAACCATTCGGATCACCAGGTTTGGCAGGAGTCATCCTTGACCACTGAGCCATCTTTCAGGCCCAGCATCTCACTCCTCTTACAAAGCCCAGCACTGCTCAGCCACACTTAAGTTGCCCAGGGAATCTAGTTCAGTAATGGTTACAACTAGAAGCCTAATTGACATGTGATATAATTTGATCTTGAAGGGTGGATAGGAACAATATTTGGAACAGGACAATGAGCCTGTGGTATATGCTAATTAGGGTAATTGATGCTAGCAATTGATCTCTAAATTGTGGCTTAACACAAATAAGGTTTATTCCTTATCCAACTGAAGGGGAACGTAGATGTTATGTTCGATCAGCTCTTCTGGGAGACTCTGCCCCAAGTGGTAACTTGGGGACCCGCGTTCCTTCCATCTTGAGCTCTACTGTCCCTAGAACATACATCAAGTCGCCTGTTGGGTTATCAGAGCTCAGGCAGGATGCAGGATTTCCTACGTGATGCTTAACCACTTGGACTTAGAAATTCCACC
The DNA here is from genome assembly GCF_000317375.1 of Microtus ochrogaster. Lineage (NCBI taxonomy): Eukaryota > Metazoa > Chordata > Mammalia > Rodentia > Cricetidae > Microtus > Microtus ochrogaster. The sequence goes on from NC_022014.1 coordinate 77,558,921, forward strand.
ATCATTTCCATTTGCTGAGGATCAGTTGTGGGGTCCTCCCTAGATGCAAGAGGAGATGGAATATACCCAATGTGTCCATGACTGAGCAGCAATTCCCTTGCCATAGTCCTAAACCATGGAAGAGCAGTGTGTTTTTTTGTTGGTCAGCTAGCTGTTCCTCTCATTACAATACATAACCCTGAGTCAATGCTTCAACAGCAGGAATGTGTCCAACCTCACCCTGCCTGTGGGGCACCACATAGGGCACAGGCAGAAATGGAGCTTTATCTATTATAGTGCTAAAATATATATTCTTTCAGTGCAGTGGACACTGAGCATAGGGAAAAACATAACAGCCGTGCACCTTCTGGCTGTAGACTTGGAGTTGGTGCCAGAGCAACAGACGGAGGAACCCAAGACCAATGTGACCCACCAATACTTGAGGCACAGATTGAGTTTCATAACGGCTAGACTTGGGCCAGCAAGATGGCTCGGCAGGTAAAGGTGCTTGCTGTAAAGTCTGATGACTTGAGTTCAATCCCTAGGACCCGCATAGTAGGAGAGAATCAACTCCCTCCCACAAGTTGTCCTCTCTCCTCTACACAGGCACCGTGACACACATGCACACACACACACACACACACACTAAATAAGTAAATAAACATGCTTTAATTTAAAATAATAATAGTAATGCAGACAGCAGTAAGACAAGACAGCTGCCCTTGACCTATGGCCTCCGTGTGCACACAGATGTGTATATATACCTGCACACACATATGAACACATACATACTTACATACAAAGTACAGACTCCTAGACTTAACCCAACAGTGAAGGTCCAGACACTCTGAGGTCAGGACCCTGGTGATATGGGAAGTCCTTCTGCTGCATATGTGCTGCTTTTACTGGTTGATGAACAAAACTGTTCTGGATGTAGATCTCAGAGGAAACTGCAACAGAGGTGCTCTGAAATGTTGAACCGCCTGGGCCATCCATTCCCATTGGAGATTTCTCAGGGATTCTTCCTCAATCAAATCTTATTTTTCTTAACCCAGCATGAATCCACAGACTCTCACTTCCTGTGGAAACAAAAGGGAAAAAAAATTTCTGCACCCTGGCATCTGAATGGTGCTATTAAGGATGCCGAGGTCCACCCAGTACTGAGCTTGCCAGTCCAGTGGCCTGGTTTCTGGTTCTGAGACCTCTGGGGACATCATGCTATCTGGGTATCACACCAAAAACAAGTCACAAGGGCCACCCAAGCTGCCCTTCTTCTGATACGTTCTTCAGAAACTGGGTCGGTTAGCCAGGGAAATAGTGAGTCCAGGGGGACATGCTGTCTTCAGCCGGGCAGAATCTGTCATGCGGAAGTGAGGCAGATTGACTTTATGGTGTCTCAGAGGCCAGGCCTTCAACCAAGGGCATCACAGTGCCAGGTTTTGACTAAACAAAAGAAAATAACGTCTCAACAATTAAAGCTTCCCCATAGAGAAAGGGCTGCCCCAGAAGGTAGTGAGCTGCCCAGCCCGACAGCATGCGTGCATCAGCAACTTGCCATCTGTCAGTTGCTCTGGCTGGGACTGTCACGCTGGACAGAAGGTTGGACGAGCTGCCCTTTCCCTGACAAGATTCTATAATTTTAGAACGTGGACTGGGGACCAAACAGGCCACACATGTCAGCGGAGCCAAATGACCAGCAGAGGAGTGATGCCCATCGTTTGCTGGGAGGAATTTAGAAGTGCCTCACAATTCATGATAAATCTTGAAAGACTGTGTAGCTTCCCTGGTCCACCCCCTCAAGTCAGGGAGGTTCCTCTTTATATAACTTGGGGGTGCACACTGCTTATTTCTTTAGATAGGTCTCATGTAACCCCATCAACACATATCTCCATCAGCCTCAGGGTCCCCTACAGGGTCCTTGGCCTCTCAGGGAGACCCCCACACCTCATATCTGCTGTTCTTTCCCAGAATGTCCCTCTTCTCTTTTATTTCTGCAACAGGACTTTTCCAAAAGCCACTTCCTCCAGGAAGTCCCAGAAAACAGACCCTCCTTACCCAGGTCCTTAGTCACCTCCTTCCTGCAGGCCCCATCTGCCCTATCGGATCCTGGATGGGATCTAAGTAACTGTAAGCTCAAAGATCCCCAGGGACTTGGAGGAGAGGGAGCACCATAGCGCCAGATGGCTCAGAGCCACGGCGCCGAGGGGCCCTGTGGACCGCACTGGAAAAGCCAGGCACAAAAGTAGCCCATTCCCTGTCTCCCTCGGGATAAAATCAGTTTGTAGTCTCCCTCCGAAGCATCCATTTCTCCTCCCAGAGGCTGCTCTTTTCCATTAGTTGATATTTATGGGTAATAAGCCAAGCACATCCCAACCCCAGGTGAAATGCCTCTTAAAATAGCTACTGTCCTGACCAGTCAACCCATCCAGGCCTGGTAGGCGCTGCTGGAGGCAGGAGGGCACAGTTGCCAGAGGGGCTCTGGGGATGGTGAGAAATGGGGATGGGGGTGGAGCCCATTCCCCACCATCATAAGCCGTGGAAATGGGACTCTGTGTATCGCAGCCTCTCCAGTGCCTACCTCAGTGAGACATTGCTGGCTTTGAAAGCTGACTTTAGACTGGCAGAATGGACAGTGCAGCAAGGACGAAGCCTCCCTGTTGGTATGGGGAAAGTGAAGTCAAGGTCAGTGGAGGCAAGCGCTGTTCTCTTAGGAAGAAGAGCTTGTGCCAGCAGCACAGAGAGGACCAAGGTCCCTATGGGTATCCACGTGAGAGAGGGTCACATTGGAGGTCACTAGAGAGAGACAAGAACCTCACTAAAGTTATTCCAGGGTATGGCAGCCTGTCTGGAGTCAGTTTACGATTGGGTAAGTGACCGTTTGGGTGAGAAGGAGAGGGACCCTGCTAAGATCCATACCAAAGAAATATGCAGCCCTGAAGTCAGTGACACACATCTGATGAACTGAGTTCAGTCCCCCAGCCCACATGGTAAAAGGAGAGAACCAGCTCCCACAACGTCCTCTGACCACTACGTGTGCCATGCACATGTACCCACACATAAATACAGACAGACAGACAGACAGACAGACAGATGAGAGAGAGGAGAAGTAGATTGGATAGATAGATAGATAGATAGATAGATAGATAGATAGATAGATAGATAGATAGATAGATAGATAGATAGATAGATAGATAGATATAGAT
>NC_022014.1:77562202-77562612 GCF_000317375.1 Microtus ochrogaster
ATAGATAGATAGATAGATAGATAGATATAGATGATAGGATAGATAGATAGATAGATAGATAGATAGATAGATAGATAGATAGATAGATAGATAGACAGATAGACAGATAGACAGAAAGACAGAAAGACAGACAGACAATCCACACCTGCCCTCTCCACACAGGACTACAGCTTGCTTCTACTTCCAGATGTGACCCTCCTCTGCTGTAGACCACAGGCCCCTGTCCACACAGAGAGCCATGCCCCAACAGGGGTTCTCAGGCAGAACAGGGGTACAGAGATTACAAAATGCACACACACATACATAAGCAGAGATGCACGTATACGCTGTGTGTGTATATGCACACACACACATATGTAAGCAGAGATGCATGTATACCCTGTGTGTGTATATGCACACACACACACATA
>NC_022014.1:77563133-77564893 GCF_000317375.1 Microtus ochrogaster
TGCACACACACACATACATAAGCAGAGATGCATGTATACCCTGTGTGTATATGCACACACACACACACACACACACACTTCAATGGCTCACTGCCTCCCACATCCCACTGGCAGAGCCACACACAGCGTGAATGCCACCAGTCCCACATTTCCTTTCTACCTTTGCAAAGACTGGGAGGATTTTTCAGCCACTGGGGACAAATCCAGGAGGCAGGTAAGGGCTCTTCCTTCACTGCCTAAGCTCCCTGGACCATGTCCAAAGCACTCACAGCCCAGGTTTTCTCCCTCTGATCTTCCCAGGCTCAAAGGGGCCCCCGAACACCTCCTGGAACTTGTCTAGTATTGGAGGAAATAAGAGATTAGGTACGATAGACATGTACAGGTTCCTGGGTATGTTAGCACAGGCCTGTGATCCTAGCTCTTAGGAGGTGGAGGCAGGAGAACAGGAAATGCAAGGCTGCTTGGGCTACATAGTAAGTTGGAGGCTAACTGGGACTATATGAGACCCTGTCTTCAAAACAATCAAACAAACAGACATAAAGAGGAAAACAGACAGGCAGGCAAGCTGGTGGCCTCCGCAGCAGGAGTGTCGGGTAATGAAATGCAGTTAAGGCCAAGATGCCTCGTCGCCCTCTCTCTGCATCATGCTGACTTGGCACACTCTTTGGAAGATGCTCCAAGTCATGTTCATTTAGCATTCTTTGACCTCCAGCATCTGCTATTGGACACACATCCCATTGGCTGCCTTCCATCTGGGCCAGGACAAGTGGGAGCCAGGATCTGGGTTTCCATGGTTTTTCTAAAGATGATGCAATTGGGGTAGACCAATAATAGCCTGAGTCCAAGCCCCACCCCAGACTGCAGGCATCCCTTACACACGAGCTGGCCTCCCTGGTCTCCAAACTCTGTGCTACCAGAGTGGACCACAGCCACCTTTTTCCCCCACAGAGGATTGACTCATCCTCAGCACAGCCCAGGAGCAGATGTGCTCCAAGAATTTTTGGCAATTTTTACCCCAGGAGCACCTTCCTGGGAGATAGGTTGATGCTGAGAAAGTAGACTACCTCTATCTCCTATGCTCCAACTGGTTTGTCCGATCTTCCAGGACCTCGGTTCCTGAGAAAGAGAGCTCTGATTGATTAATGATGTCTGCTATGGACTTGGAAGAGAAAGTGGAGGCTGGTTTCCTGGGCTCTTGACAATGGATTTAATTCAAAAGGACTTAAATAGTGGAATTTCACAACTGTGAGAAGTAGGTCTTTATGGGCCAATGCTCTAATTGGGCCAATGGGGTAAAGCAGCGCCTGGCTCAGCTAATTTTCCTGCATTGACCCTCCACGGGCCACAGTCAGCCAAGCTGAAGTCAGAGTGTAGACACCACTGGAGTCAGTCAGTTTCCGAGCCTCTGAACAAATGACCCTAGAAGCCCGGATGAGGCAAAACCGAGCTCTCTGGACCAATGAGTTGGTGTGGATGAGCAGCCCTGGAGGAAGAAGAATGATCCCTTCTGGGGTCAAGGTCAGGGCTGGGTAAGGCGCGTTTCCGACACAATCCCACTAGCTGGAACAGTGGCTCTCAGAGGAGGCTGCTGCAGCATCACTTGGGGAGCTTTTAAGATGCACAGATGCCGGGTTCCACTTCGGAGACGCTGGCTTTAATTGGCCTGGGTGTGGCATAATCTTAGGGATGCTCTTAAAGCTCCCCAGGTGATTCTAATGTGAAGACAAGATTGAGGGCATGGGGAGGAGGGAGTAGGGGAG
>NC_022014.1:77565415-77579407 GCF_000317375.1 Microtus ochrogaster
AGGGGTGGGGGTGTAGGGGTGGAGGAGTAGGGTAGAGGAGTGTAAGAGTTGGGAAGAGTAGGGGTGGGGGAGTGGGGTAAGGGGAGTAGAGAGCAGAAGAGGTGGGGAAGTAGGACAGGGGCAGTAGCAGTAGGAGAAGGAAGCCCTGGGATGTGATTCTGGCCAGTGCATCTCAAACTGTAAGACGCATTCAGATCACTAGAAAAGCTCCCTGTAAAACTTGTTATACACACACTGTGTGTGTGTGTGTGTGTGTGTGTGTGTGTGTGTGTGTGTGTGTGTGTGTGTGTGCAGGTATGTGTGTGTGTGCGCAGGTGTGTATTGCACGCTGGAAGTGAGCATCAAGGATCTTCTCCAGCCACTCTTACTTGTGTTGGGGAAAGAGTATATGCACATATGTGTTGTACCTGTGAGAGCACAGGCAGAGGTGAAGTCAGAGGAATATACAGGCGTCTTCCTCAACAATCCTCCGTCTTATTTTTAGAGGCAGGGTCTCTCACAGAATCTGACACTTAACATTTCAGTTAGGCTGAGGATGTGCCTGTTCCCAAAGCTGGGGTTTCAGGTCCTGGACCCATATTTGGCTTTTATGGAGGTACTAGGAATTTGAACTCAGGGCCTCTTACTTGCCCACTACTGCTCTTACCAACTGAGCTACCTTCCCCAACCCCTCCACATTATTTGTTAAGACAGTCTCTCACTGAACCTGCAGCTCACTGATTCAGCTAGATTGTACTGGAATTACAGATGTGCACCCCCATGCCTGGCTTCCTATGTGGGTGCTGGAAACGCAAACCCAGGTCCTCCTGCTAACACACCAGGCTCTACTGACCAAGCCATCTACCTCCTTAGCCTCCCAAAACTGTCTCCCAAAGCCTCCGGATTTTGCTTAGACCTGGAGTGAGGTCCAAGCCTCCATCCCTGCCAGGCTCCCCTGAAACTGTGGTCCCAAGACCACATTTTGCATAGGAAGGATTTAGGCCAGGGGTTCTCACAGGTGCATCCCAGACCCAGTACACTGTACATACCGGGTAGACTCAAGGCATATTCAAGTTGGGAGAAGCAATCGGTGACAGAGGCCAGTCAGTTCCTTGTCCCCCATCTGCAAGATGCCTTCAGAAGAGGTCTCTCAGACGCAGTTCGCCACCTGACCCGGCTGGGTGAGTGTTTTTAGTGCGGGGAGGGGTGAAAATAAAATACACAGGATATAATGAGTCCATATGCCAGTTTCTAGCAGAGAATAAATGCACACAGTAAGTGCACAAATGTCTGGTTTCTAAACCCCAAGGGAAAGAGAGAGAGAAAAAAATACACCTGAAACACACCAGCAACAGAGAGGTGAAATTCAATTCCAAACTAAAAATACACATTATTTATCATTAGCTAGAAGGAGACGAGGAAGAGACCATTAGTGTTTTCTGGCCGGTGCAATTCTCGGTAGCAGGAGCAGCGAGCTCCGAGGGCTGTTGGCCTACATTTCCTTTTGTTGCAGTTACAAGGCGACAGCTAGAGTGCACACAAGGCCCAGCACCACTTCCTCCCACCGGAAATGACTTTCCATTATCTGGAGACTGGTGGGGAGGGCATCAGGGCTCTCAGAGGTGCCAGCTTCCATCTCTCCAGGGAAGAATGGGAGCCCAGTAGTAACGCCGCAGATGGATGTTCCAAGCGAGAGGTAGCCACAGGCGGGAGAGAAGCGTGCTGGCTTTGGGGGCTCTCAAAGACTCCTGGTGGACAGGAGAAGGGCTTGGAGTTGGCAGGAAAAGGAGGGGTACATTCAGAGTAATTGTGCCTGTCCCCTTCCTGGCAGGTAAATTGTCCTGGAACCGATGTGGCCAGAGAGCTCTGAATTTAAACCAACCTTGGAAGGCTGGGGAATGATCCAGGAAAGGAGAGGAGCAGTTTTCTGTACAGAAGCTGAGCCAGAGCAAGGTAAGTTGAGGAAGGAAAGGGAAGTGAAGGTACCAGACAAGAGAGGTGGGCAGAGCCAGCAGGGACTGCTCCTACCCTGATGAACAGATAACCGCCATCACCAGGAGCAGTCCAGTCAGGCAGAGATGGAGGAGAAGAAAATGTTTCCCTAAAGACCATTGGGGGGAGCTGAGTAAGATGGCTCAACAGTTGAGAGAACTAGACGTACTTTCAGAGGACCTGGGTTCAATTCCAGCACCCGCGTGGCAGCTTACAAACATCTGTAACTCCAACCCCAGTGGATCTAGCCCTTCTTATGACCTCCATGGGTACCAGGCACACACATGGTACACAGACATGCAGGCAGAACACCCATGCACATAGTATAATAAATTTGTAAGAAAAATTTTAAAGAATCTTAAAGGTTATGCCAGTGGTTTCTACACCACACACACACACACACACACACACACACACAAACTGCTACCCCTTGGGTAATACCATGCAAAAGGTCATAGGAATGACTAGTTCTAACTACAGCAAAAATAACAGATTGAGAGCAAGCACTTTGGGTCCAGTCTGACACCTCTGTTTACCTAGGTGGCTTTGGCAAGTCACACATCCTCTTTGTGCCATACCATCTTCTCGGCAAAAAGAACACATAACAGTACCATCCACACAGGGTTCAGAGAGTGTCTAGGGCATGCCTAGCACAGAAAAGGCACAAACATCAAACCAAGTGTGTGCCAGCCTGTCATATCCCATGGCTGTTCCCTCTGGGCACGAGAGGGTCCACGCTTCCCACAGAAGGGCAACTCCTCCATCCTTTCTGGGTCATCAGGGTGGGAGGAGGGAGATAGAAAAGGGATATGGAATGGCAAGAGATGAGAAGGCCCTAGGAAAGACTGGCCCAGAAACCACAGCAGCCATGAGTCATAGGCCACTGCTCCTCAATTCCCTCCTTATACAAGTAAGGTGATCAAAACTCTCCCAGGTCCTAAACACAAGAATCTTCAACAGCCTGTGTGAATGCCCATCACTGAGGAGGAAGGGTACCCCACATGAGAAAGGACCAAGCCACAACCAGGAGTCAGGGTTTCCAGTCCTATCTCTGCCTAGCATCGTTGCCTCATAGATGTTTGCCAGCTTCCTTAAGCACCTACTATGTACAGATCATAGGAGGCAGAACTCCTGTCTCTGTGGCTCATACACAACTGCTGCCCTATAGAACTATCATAGGGATGTGTTTGCATTTGGGGACCAGGAAGCATCCTGAATATGGGTGTCACTGGCTCCCAGAACTGCCATGACCTGGACACCCTCATTCTGTATCCATGGTGATGACTGTATTTCTCTTCCTGTTCTAGGAAGTGCCAATAAGCCGGTAGGCTCCTGGATCCCCACGATGTATGTACCTTCATATTGCCTTGTCTGCCCATAAAACCCAATTACATGGAATAGCCCAAGTGAGCCTCTGGGCCCAACAGCCTAAGGAACCTCTTAGCAGCAGCAGGTCAATCCCTTAAAATGCTGTTATGAAGACAGAATGGGAGCTAGTCAACAAAGCTGAGAGGTGAGAACAGCAAGTAAATTCAGCAAATGGACCATTTGAAGTCCTGGATAAGAGGTGAATTGGATTTCAAAGACATGACCTTCAGAGAACCCACCTGGGCCCTAGGTTCTCCCTCACTTGGGGCTGGCTACAAGGGATGCCAAGACGGGCAGAGCTAGCTGACCCTTGCCGTCATTATTCTCGAAGTCATGGCCTGTACCACCACCACCATCCCTTACAGTACTATGGCTCCTGCTAGGTCCTTACCGCTGTAGCCCAAGATGGGTCCTTACAGCTGCTTCCTCATCCCAGCCACTTTCTCAGGTACCCAATATCAGGATTAGCAATGAAACTGCCAGAGCTGAAGCTTCATGAAAAGGATAAGCGAAGGAAAAGGGGCCTGAGGCCGGAGCCTACTAATACTCTCCCCAGCGGTCATGTGATCTGTAGGCAAACCTTCTCCTCCTCAGCAGCAGACCTGAGGAGACACCAGCCTGGCCAGTTCTTCCTGCCAGACCCACGGTGCTGCCAAGGAGAGCTGGGAGTATTTTTTCTTGTTTAAAGGCAGGGAAACACTTGACAAGTCTACCCAGCCCCTCCTTCAAAGGTCCCAAGGACAAGTCAAAGTTCAATTCCACCAATGATTCTCTGGAGAGTCAATGAGTTTACCAGGTTTATTTACAGAGCATGGGTGAGGTGCCACCGACAGGAGTGGCTGTACCAGAAGGCTTCACCATGACAGCGTAGATGGATCCCAGTAACTTTAGTCTTCCCAGGTCTGTATACTCTAGGCCGTCTGAGATGCCAGGTCACATGCAATTAGGACAGAAGTACAAACAACTGGTTAGGAGGAGTGACTGAACACTAAGGTCCCATGACCCTTCTAGCCCACCCCTCTATAAGAAATACTAACCATCGACAAGGCCAGCTGTGGTGCTCTTTGGCAAGCCAACCCAGCTGATATTATGAAGACAGGGGCTGCTCTGCTTGGAGGCTGGTTCTGTGCAAGGCAATGTTTGGAGGGAGGAGCATCGAGGCCAGATGTGATTCTGCCCACCAGCTAGTCACCCTTCTCCATGATGATAATCCTTAGGCTACAAATTACGGGGATGTAGCGCAGTTAGTAGAAGACTCTCTCAGCATTCATGAAACCCTGGCCTGCCATTTCATACAGTGACACATGGCCGGCCGTCTTCCCAGCAGTGGGAAGTGACAGCGTAAAGATGAGAAGCAAAGGTCATTCTCAGATACATATTGAGTTTGAAGTCAGCCTGAGCTACATGGTACTGTGCCATGGGTCTAGAAAGATGGCTCGGTAGGTAGAAGCACTTGTCATACAAGCAGGAGGACATGGGTTTGAATCCCAGACTCTAAAGAAGAGTCAGACAAAGCAATGCAAGCATCTGCAACCCCAGCACTCCTGTGCAGAGATAAGAGGCAGGAGCTTGTGGGCCAGCTAGTGTGGTATACTCAAAGGAAAAACAATTAAGGGACTCTTGTCTCAAAACGAGGTGGGAAGGCAGGTGCCAATATTCTCAGCTGTTCTCTGAGCTCCATATACATTCTGTGGTACATGTGTGTCCACATTCACACACATGAATGTGCATGTATGCATATACACAAAAGATATTTTATTTTAAAAAAAAATCTTTAGATAGTACTCTGGCACTGTGTTCCTTGGCTTTACATCATGATAACAAAATACTAGAGCTCATAAAATGTTTATTTTGGCTTATAATTTTGGAAGTTTTAGTCTATGAGCACATGGGTTATCTTGTTTTGCGTCCATGGAGGAAGCATCGTCTGGCACAAGTATGTCATAGAGCAGGACCATTTACAGTATAAGCCAGGGAGCAGAGGGGAATGGGGTCCCACAATCTCTTTCCAGGGCACACATCCACTGACCTAGAGACCTCCCATTATCCTTTACCTTTTAATGGCTCTACCACCTCCCTGTAGTAAGAGGCTGACTAGCAAGCCATTGATAGGTAGGTCTTGGGGGATATTTAACATCCAGTCCACTGTAGACCATTCCCCCTACTGTAGTCTTGAAGACTGCCAAACTCCAACAAGCCGGGGGGGGGAGGACACGCTTCAGTGACATTGAACATCAACAGTTATTTAGCATCTATTTTTTTAAGCTCTGTAGGGGGAGAGAGGAGGCTGCACAGATGTAGGTACAGATGCTTTAATAACCTCAAAGACTGCTTCATCCCACCCACTGGGTCAGTATTTCTGCTCCCAGCTCCTCCCTGGACCCATTTGGACAAAGGTTGAATAGTTAGCTGCCTTGTTGCAGAGGGACAGTCCTTGTCCACCCCTCTCACCTTGTGGATCTGCCTTTGGGAGGAACGGATGCTATGGCTGTCCCAACATTCTCTTCTCTACCCGTTCCCAACCACCTCTTCACTGAGGTATAGCATAAGCAACACGAAATTCACCGTTTCCAGTATGTGAGTCAGTAAACACATCATCAAAATCTCCAGGGTCTGAATGTTCATCTTGCTGAACCTTTCTACCACGTGCTAGTCATCTAAGCAGGCATTCTGTTGTAGGTGGAACTTTCTGTTCCACCCGGTCCCATGGCTGTTCAGTCCCAAATAAACACACAGAGGCTTAATATTAATTATAAACTGTTTGGCCTATTGCTCAGGCTTATTGCTAACTAGCTCTTACAACTTAAATTAACCCATAATTCTTACCTATATTTAGCCACATGGCTTGGTACCCTTTCTCAGTAAGGCATTCTCATCTTGCTTCCTCTGCATCTAGCTGATGACTACTACATCTCTACCTTTCCTCCTCCCAGAATTCTCCTAGTCTGATTGCTCCACCTATAGTTCCTACCTGGCTACTGGCCAATCAGCATTTTATTAAAGCAATAAGAGTGACAAATCTTTTGTTGTTGTTTTGTTTTGTTTCTCTGTGTAGCTTTGGAGCTTGTCCTGGAACTAGCTCTTGTAGACTAGTCTGGCCTTGAACTCACAGAGATCTGCCCACCTCTGCCTCCCGAGTGTTGGAATTAAAGGTGTGTGCCACCACAGCCCAGCTAGTGAGAAATCTTTACAGTGCACAAGAGCATTTTCACGCAGCACTCTGTGCTCAGGAGAACACTCTTGGTCTGGACCTTCCATATTTTCCCAGGGATCTCAAACTCAGAGACCTCAAATCTTGCTCATCAATCTGGCTTCCCCTCTGCATTCCCCTCTGCTGTGTTTGTACTTTTCCGGAGGCACATAAACAAATGTCTTCTCATCCCACATTAGATGCCAAGGGCAGAGCAAAGTCACGATTCGAACAAAGTCTAATGTTGTGAACTAACGAGCATCCTAGACTTAACAGGCGGGAGCATTGGTAAAGTGCTATTTATAGGAGCATGGGTGGATGAAGGCAGCTGGTCACCACAGACAGGGGTGGAGATTGAGGGCTGCTTTGGACCTCAGATGTGGGTCTAATAACCCTGCCAACCTCACCTCCTTCTTTGAGAGATCATCAACAGGCCCAGCCTTGAGGGTCTCTTGTGGCTATCCACAGCAGCTCTGAGTGAAAGGGTAAAGCTGACATAGTGTTAATGATGGTAATGGCTGTTACGCTCAGAGTGTAGCATCTCACAATATCTTCCCTAGTGATGGCTCCATCACTGGTCCTCAGAGGCCAAGCCAGGTTCCAGCAAGCCATGACCAGCACTGTCTCTCTAAGCCAATCCCTTCAGTGCCATCACTGTTCTCTTATCCTGGTTCCCCAATCTCTACCTCTGCCTTGATTACCCATCTCTGATACCTCTGGGGTATCAGAGGCACCAAAGACCCACATCTGGCCATAGCCGCCCTACTGAAAGTCCTACTGCAGCCCCACTGGCTCAGAAAATAGTCAGATTCCTCAGGGGTCATCAGGTGTACATTTGGCTAGCATTCCTTGTGACTGTCCCCATCCCCTGTCCCAAGAACACCTGTCTAGAAGAGGCTCTGGAAGGAGTCAGAGCAGACGCCAGTTCTCCCCCACTGGCTTCACAGACTGGTTCGTCTGTGGAGTCTACCTCTGGCCACAGCTCTGGGCACTGGCTGGTCAGAGCAGAACCCTGGGACCAGCACCATCCTGAGCATCACTAGCCTCATCAGCACTGAGGAACACGGGGATACTGCGGCAGAGAAGCTAGGTTACTTTCAATGAGAAATGGAGGAGAGGGAGGGGACAGGCTCCTGTGAAATGAGCACAGCTGGCTTTGTATCTCCAATGGGTTAAAAGGGAAAAAAAAGCAATTCCATCTATTTACAAAATAGGATTACAGTTTTGCAGAATGCTGCTGGGGCCTGGGGGGGAAACTTTGAAAACACATTCATTTTGTTTCATCCTTATCAGAGCCACCTGCTCTGCTTCCCCCACCCCGACTGACTTCATTACTCAGAGACCAAAGCCCAAGCAGGCAGCTGGTGGGAAGCATAGGTTCCCCAGCCCTTAGAAGGCTGACCGGTGCTTCCCAGCCACCTAGACTCCTGGCTGGGAAGGCTGTGGCCTTGGTCAAGAATGTCACATCTGGAGAAACAGGTGACAGCAACCTTGTCAAGAGAATAGACCTATTAGCCACTGGTGTGTCCCCTCCTGAGATCTTTGGAGGACACTGAGCCTAAACCTAGCAAAGAATCTATCTCTTTCTCAGACCCCGGTTGTCCAAAGGAAGAAAAAAAGAAAAACAAGGACATAATGGAGTTTGTGTGAATGGTGTTTGGGCTCCTGGAATAATAAACATGTGGGCAAACAGCAGCCTCACTAAGGAGCAGCTAATCTTGATGCAATGCCTTTTCCCTTTCACTGTTTGGGGGTGGGGGCAGGAGGGAAGGAACGACGTGTAAACAGGATCAGGGGGAATCAATTCCCGGAGCACTTTGCTCGTTGAAGGAAAAGGATCTCAGTTTGTCCTTTACTGTCTCCTATTAACTCTGTCCATGTCCCCTGCACCTTCATGTGAACTGCTGGTTTTGTGGTCAGGGTTTGGGGAGAGGAGCCAGAGGAGGCATACAGTCCTTGGGACAGGGCCATGGTCCTTTTAACCCTATTGAAAGAAATCACAGAATGGGAGGGGCTTTGGGGGACAGCTATTTCAATCCCCAGATTTTACAGATTAGGAAAATAAATCTCCGAGAGGAGGAGGTCTAGCCCAAGGTTGTGTAGCCCTGAGAGGCAGCACAGCCCATAAAGGGGCTAAATGGATGGAGGGAGCAGTAAGCAGAGTCCTGCTAGGCAGTGCCTCCGATTTTGTTTTGAGGTCGAATGAAAAACTCTTTAAGGGATAATGGCTCAGTAGCTCAGGCGCTAAAATAAAGTAATGGAAGCAAGAGGGAAGTCCGCATCCTGACTCTAAATCTCGGGGGGCTGCGGGTGTTGAGAAGGAGAGAGAAGAGATGGGGCCTCCTGATGTCCCTGAAGAAGCAAAGGCAAGAATGGTACTTAGGAACTAATTTCATCACAAGGGGAGGGAGGGGGACGCCCTTCAGATGGTAAATTGTCCCTCACCAAGGACAGCTCCTGGGCTCTCGGTGTTCAGGCTCTCTCTAGCTGTATCTGAGGCACTGGGCACCTCCAGCAGGGAGAGAAAGAAGAAACCAGAAGGGTGCTTTGCTCCTGCCACTAGAGACGGGAGGATCAAAGGGCTGAGGTTTCCCCTGCCCTGTTTGGGAAGTGACTGATCCATGAGCCCACGGGATTTATTATGTTTGGGGGGAGGAACAGGACAAAGCATGGCGTGAGACATTTCCAGCGCTCTGACAGAGTTGTCAAAGCTCAGAGGAAAAAAGAAGCCATCAACACAGGACATAGGTGCTCCTAACACCCCCGCCATCTTTCTGTCCTAGCCATGAACAGGCTCAGCCTCAGTGTGATCATCTGCCAAGTGATCTCCCAAGTGAACTCACTCCGTACCACGTGACCCAGTGGTCTGAGTCTGTTTCTTAAGTGTCCCCCAGCCCCTCTCTCATGGTATCATGAAAACACGGACTTTTAAGAGAGCCCACCACTGACTCCTTTGGCCTCTTACCCTTTGAACTCGGAAGGACTTCCGTGTGGAAGCAGGCTGTCAAAGAAGGAGAGGAAGGATAGCTTAAATGCCCTAGAACTCCAGCATCTCCAACATTTAAAAGTCTGGAGCATTCTCAAGAGATCAGCTCTGAAAGATGTCAGTTTATCAAGCTAGCCATAGCTCTGTGGGGTTGGGGCTCTACAGTCAGTCAACAGGGTGATCCAGCAAGTCCCCTGAGTTCCTGCAAGTCCCTTTTCTTGTCTGTTCAGTGGGGCCTGGCTGCTTCTGAGGATGCTGGGGACAGCGGAAATAAAAAAGCTTTTAGATAGTTAACTACTGTTCTCTGGGATACCCACCACTAATAAAACCAGACATGAAGTGGCATCGAGCGCCACACACACTAAACAGTTTATAAGCTCTATCTCCGCCTTTCTCAATTAATCCCATCATCAGAAGCCTGAGGGGCAAGTCTACTACAGCTCACTTTACAGCTGATGAAGCACCAGGGTCCTCTAACTGCCCCATTCCTTGTTTGCTTAACAGAAGACCCTGATTCCAGACCCGGTGCTCATCCACGCCCCATTTCAAAGACAACCTGGTGTGTGGTTGCTTCTGGCAGAATGCAGGGCACTGGGGTAGCAGCGGCAGCTGAGAGACACACTCCTCGCCCCTCAGAGAACCCCTCAGGATCATAACCACAGAGAGCGACACACGGCTCATGTGAGGCACACGTATCATGCTAAAGCTCTTTACATGCTGAGCCTATGTCATCGGGGAGGGGAACAAAGCAAATCTAAGGAGCAAAGTGTCGGGTTCAGTCAGGGAGCGGGCACAAAGTTGAGTCTCCATTCCAACCCAGATAATCCGATCTTCAGTCCTCATCTCTTACGATGAGAAGGAGAGAAAAGCCACCCTCCTCCTCCTTTCTTCCTCCTCTTCCGCCTCTTCTTCATCCTCCCTTCCCTCTTTTTCTTCCTCTTCTTGCTCTTCTTCCAGTTCCTCTTCTTTCTCCTTCCACTTCCCTTCCTTTTCTTTTTAGTAATGTAGCCCAGGCTGACCCTCCTGGTTCAAGCTCCCGACTCCCAGGATTATAACGGGGTGACAGGCAGGCATGGGGGCGTACCTGCCTGATGACAGGGCTTATGTTATCAGTCTTGTCGTGATTATTAACAGCTCAGCGTAAACTCAAAGATAGGGACCTAGGTGTCACATTCTTAGAGTCAGATTTATGCCGTCCAGAGAGAAGAGGAGACTCACAGGGTACGGGCTCGAGAAAACACTTCATGGGAAAGATCTAGCACGCTCCTTCCGGAATGAGAGTAGGCGAGCATTCTGAGGCTGAGGCACAGGCAGAGCTGGCTGGAGCTTCCCGCTAAGCTCTGCAGCATGCCAAGTGGTATTGCTGGGGTTCCGCTCCCCAGATCTTCTCAGAAGAATGAGGTCTCGGTCCCAGCGCCCTTGCACACGCGTCCATCAGGTCTGTGATGCTCGGGGCTCGGCGCTCTTTAGTCAAGGACAGAAGAGCAGCCCTCTCCCGTGCCCCACCCACCCCTGCTGCAGACTCACACTGCCCATGTGGCAGCTTTACCCGGAGAACAAAAAAAAAATGGCTTTTGGTGCCTGTGTGTTAAGAAGTGTATAATTCTGCATAATAAAAAGACGCCTGGCCCTCGTGTGTATAAACACAGCTTTGACTGAATGCTCTCTCCCAAACAGCCCTTCTGGCTCACTGTGTGGCAATCCAGCATCTGAAACATATGGTTGACTTTCAGGCCTTCGGGCAGATTCAGACTAGGGGAGGAGAGGGAGACCTGGGCTGGGAGAGCTGGAGAGCCAGGGTGGAAAGCATTTACAATCTGGACAGGGGTGAGGCCTCCACCCGAGCTCAGCTATTGTTCTCCCCGCTCCCCGACTCAGCATCCTCGAAGACTACCAAGTTCAGCTGTACCGCTCCGAAGAGAGAAACCACTGGGCTACCTGGGCCTGTCTCACAGGAACATGTCCTGGCATCCCCTCCCAGGTACCAAGTACTGATTTCAGAAGAAGCAGCTGCAGAACTCTATGCCAGGCGGAGGGAGGCACACCTAACCGGATACAGCAAGGGTACCTAGGAGTCAGTATGGCGGGAGAGTCAGACCCCACCTCAGTCAAGTCTCCAGCCTTAGGCTTGGCTCTATACTTTCAGCTGCTCCTGACCGACCAATGACACCCCTAGCTGGTACTCAGCTGCCTAAGCCAGTCCAGGGTCCCCAACCCAAATGCATGGTGACCCCATTCTGCATCAAGGGGAAGCACACTTCCCTTCGTGACAGACAGATTCCACTTCTTTCATCTCTCCTACCTTTCCAGATAGCTCGCCACGGAGGAGAGGAGCTGGCTCTAAATGGAACAGTTGGAGAGGTTGCAGGGAGGAGCTGGTGTTCTGCTGTGTCCTTCTCCAGCGGTCCTGCTGAGCTGCGGGCTTAAGGATGGACTGGATGCTGGCAGGGATGGCGCTGGTTCCCATCTCTCCATCCCGGACAAACTGTTCACATTAGCCTCCCTTTGCTTTACCTAAGAGCAGAGCCTATCACAAGAACAGAGGTGCAGGTAGGCTATGTGGGAGGTGACCTGGGGCACGGGGACAGGACCAGAAAAGGAGAAGGGCAGTGAAGGGTCACCTCTTGAGCTCGGTCCCTCGGGGCTCCTCTGCAGAGCAAGTTGGCTGTGTTTGTTACTGTCCCACTGAGCGAGCACAGGCTAAAACTGTTTACCTGGGCTCTTCTCCCACTGATGGGAAGGTCTTCCTTCCTCCTGGCCATCCCTGCAGGATGCCGCATCTCCTCATAGAGATTCAGGGTGCACCAACACAAGCTGAGGTGAGGGTCAACCTGTATGGCACTGTCTCGACAGCAACCGACAGATCAGACGTGGTGAGGGACAGGCTCGGAGCACGGGTTGATGGCTGAACGGAGGATTGAAAGAATCTTTACGGAGAGGTGACGCCGCCATTAAAAGTGCTTCCTGTTCTACCAACCTGACCTGAGTTTTGTTCCCAGAAACCAGGTTGGGCAGCTCACAACCACCTGTAACTCCAGCTCTGGGGGGACTGCTGCCCTCTTCTGGCTCCTGTGGGTACTGCAGTCGCATGGTGCACTGATATACATAGCAGGCATGAACAAAAATAAAATAAATTTAAGATATAAAATGAAGGGTTCAGCTGGGTGATGGTGGCACACGCCCTTAATCCCAACATTTATAAGACAGAAGCAGGCAGATCTCTGTGAGCTCAAGGCCAGCCTGGTCTACAAAGCAAGTTCTAGGACAGCCAGGGCTACATAGAGAAATCCTGTCTCAAAGAAAAAAAAAATTAAAAAAAGAAGAGTTCTAGGCCAGGTATGGTAGCCCATCACTCATAATATGAGTCTGAGGCCAGCCTGAGCTACATAACGAGACACCGTAGTCCAGGAAGACCAGGAAAGGTGCCTGCTTCCTGCCTGAAGCCCACCTTTCTGCGAGAGTCAGGTTTGGGACAATGCCAGGCCACTTCAGGACAGCAAGGCACAACAGTGACAGGAGATGGCTCCCACCACCGTGGCTCTCACTACAAGCGGGACTTTATTTTGTTCTGGGCTCTGTTTTCGTTTCAAAGTGCTGGGTAGGGATGGAACATGCAGCTCCCCACATGCCCGGGCTCTGCCACGGAGTCTAGCAAGACATCACAGCCATGAGAGCAGAGAGCTGCCAGGCAGCACAGGAGGTTCGTCCTTGAAGGGCAGAGAAAATGGCTCCACTAGCAGCTGCGACTCTCTCTTACTAAGCAATGAGAACTCTGTTTTCTACAGACCGCAGGGGACACCTGGGACAGGACAGGGTTTACAGTCTGGTAAGGGAGACAAGTTTCAGATCATCTGCAAACCATCCCTACCAGTTAGCAGGAGCGAGTGTGCACACACGTGAGTACGCGTGCCCCCCCCCCACACACACACACAGTCACTCATACAGAAGTACAATCTTTCAGGAATCTCCACTCTAGTCTCGCTTCTCCCATTCCAGACCCCGCCCCTCAGAAAGCCCACCGAAGGTCCGCTGCTCAAGACTGTGCCTACAGGGTATTTAAGACCTGGTCGCCAGACCTGCTAGCAATTTCTCTCCTTCCTTTCCGAGAGACATTAGGGAGTTTCTTTGCTCTGTTTATTAAATCCGGATTCATTAATTCGGACTGATTTGGCTTCTTGCATCGGCAGAGGACAGACACCCAATAACCGGGGATCCAAAACTTATCACAACCCTGGGATCCAGAGAAGGACTCTGAAGGGAGGGTGAAAATGATAGATTCTTGCTTTAGAAAAATCACAGAGCCAGGTGTGATGGCAGTTTTGCCTACATTCCCAGCGACTTAGGAGGCTGAAGCAGGAGGATTGCAACTTGGAGGTCAGTTTGAGTTACATAGTAGGAAACAAGAAAGAAAGAAAGGAAGGAAGGAAGGAAGGAAGGAAGGAAGGAAGGAAGGGAGGGAGGGAGGGAGGGAGGGAGG
>NC_022014.1:77579507-77581779 GCF_000317375.1 Microtus ochrogaster
CATTCTGACAGGTGTAAGATGATATCTCAAAGTTGTTTGAAATGGGAGGCTGGGAGGCGGTGGAAACTTGTTTTTTTTTTCCTTTTCTCAATAAAAAAAAAATTAAAAAAAAAAAGACTCCTATATTGACAGCAGTTTCTGTCCCGCCCAGTCCCACAGTCATTCAGTCCCAAAGAAACACACATAGGTTTCCATTAATTATAACCTGGTTGGCCTATTAACTCAGGCTTCTTATAACTCTTATAACTTACATTAACCCATATTACTTCTCTGCGTTAGCCACAAGGCTTAGTACCTTTTGTCAGTGAGGCATTCTCATCTTGCTGCCTCTGTGTCAACTGCAGACTGACTTTTCCTCTTCCCAGAATTCTCCTGTTCTCGTTGCCCCACCTATACTTCCTGCCTGGGTACTGGCCAATCAGTGTATTATTAAAATACAAGTAACAAATCTTTATAGGGTAAAAGACTATTGTCCCACAGCACTCCTATGGTCTTAATATGGAAGAAGAGATGGAGAAGGAGTTTAAGGCCAACCTGGTCTTCCTGGTAATACTGCTTAAGGGAAAAAAAATGAATAAAGGGAGGGATAGAGGTAGTGAAAGGGAGAAGAGAGGATGGAAGAATGAGGGAATGAGAGAGGTAGAAGGGAGGGAGGGAGGGAGGGAGGGAGGGAAGGAAGGAAGGAAGGAAGGAAGGAAGGAAGGAAGGAAGGAAAAAGAAAAAATAAGGGGGAAGGTACCAGACCCCAGGACACTTAACACTAGCATCAGGTTGTTTTGGCGGGTGGGGTGCTACTGTGTGGAAGGAACAGGAGAGAAGTATCTTATAGTAAACAAACTGTCCCCCAATAGCAAAGAGTCCTGCCACCTAGGAATACAGTGCCCCCTCAGGAAGCCTTGAAAGGAGGAACTCAGACTACGTACCCAGGGAATGACTCCTGGGGCTGAAGGAGACAGAGTCAGGGGATGGTGGCCGTTTCCACAGGTGGAAATATAAGCAATGGGTTTGGACCTTGTTGGTCTGTGTGTGTGTGTCATCACAGAAAACGGCAATTAGCTGGTCTAGGCAAAAAAGGGAAAGAAAAAAAAACAGAGGTCGAGGTTCCTCTTGGGTCCTTCTGCATCTCCTGCAACTCCTCCAGGCATAAAAAGATAGGCAGGGGGCTGGAGAGATGGCTCAGTGGTTAAGAGCATTGCCTGCTCTTCCGAAGGTCCTGAGTTCAATTCCCAGCAACCACATGGTGGCTCACAACCATCTGTAATGAGGTCTGGTGCCCTCTTCTGGCCTACAGACATACACATGGACAGAATATTGTATACATAATAAATAAATAAATATTTTTTAAAAAAAAGATAGTCAGGGCAGGTGGGTGGCCCCAGAACAAGAGGCAGGAACAGGAGGGAGGGGCCCATTGCAATTTTCACGTCCTCCTCAGGGTTCCACATCCAAAAGAGATGCTTTTTTTTCCAAGGCCCTGATAGCCAGAGGGGGACTGGAGATGCTAATTTCATTTCATTAGATCCCAGCAGCTTTGGATTACAGCGGGCAGGAGGGAGGAAGCAGGGCTGATGTGTTTTAAAAAGCCGCAGTTTTGCGCTGTTTTTAATTTAATGCTGCCGGTAAAAGATGCCGCCTTGGAGTCGCTAATGATGCTCGTGAATTATTTTGGTTGATTTACACACCCCTCCGACTTTAAATAACGAGGGAGGAAGGAGCATGGGGTCCCCCCTGGAGCTGTGAACCTGCAGCTGAAAGGCAATGTTGCAGTGGCCGGGGTTGGGGCCTCCTCCCATCTGCTCTCACCCCCCACCCTCACCCCTACCCCCATCGCACCGCCTCTGCTTGGTCTCTTCAGGACACAAGCTTGGGCCGCCATTCTCCCCTCTCTGTTTCATGTGGTGCCTACTGCCCCTTCCTTGCCAAATATCCCTTGCCAAATATCGACAGTGATGAGTGTATTTGGAGTCCTTGCGGTGTGTCACATCTGGGGCAAGGCACTTGGCCTGCACGGACTCCGCTCGGTCGCTCACGTGCGAGCTGGGAACTGATGTGATTTTCCGTGAGTCCCCGAAAGGAAAATGAGAGGTTGCACAGCTTGCTGCAGGTCATTCAGCCAGGAAATGACAGAGACACTCCAGGGCAGCAAGACTCTCCTGTCCCTGCAGAACCTGAGGCGGGGTGTGTGTGTGTGTGTGTGTGTGTGTGTGTGTGTGTGTGTGTGTGTGTGTGTGAGAGAGAGAGAGAGAGAGAGAGAGAGAGAGAGAGAGAGAGA
>NC_022014.1:77581879-77589321 GCF_000317375.1 Microtus ochrogaster
GAGAGAGAGAGAGAGAGAGAGAGAGAGAGAGAGAGAGAGAGAGAGAGAGCATGGGGAGGGCAGCAATGAGTAAGCAAATGTACTTAAATCTAGAGTCAAGATACCTCCATGAAAGTCCCTACCCTGCTTCCAAAGCTGCAGCCATCTCCAGATGATACGGACCAAAGACAGACAGGACAGCAGGCCTCCTCTGACCTCAGCATCCTTGGGCATCCCATCAGCTGCTATGGTTAGCCCCAGGGCACGTGGCAGGGATGTGGCCAGGAGACTGTGTGTTAGAAGAGCCAAGCTTGGTGGCCAGAGCAAGGAACAGAAAAGAGTGTCCATTTATCTTGATTCTCAGCTTGTCGCCACCGGGGAAAACGTCTCCTGTCCTCCCGTGCCCCTTTCCTTCGCCTTCCCTTCAAAATGAAATTAGAGTAGCCGGTAAAAGCATTAAACCCCTTCCAAATTTTCTTTCCTCATCCATCATATTGGAGCCAGAGCCTAGGCGCTACAACCTGGGATTGAAGGTCTCTCTGGCGATCGCAGCAGGTGAGGGACACGGGCAAGGAAGGAGAAAGAGTGAGGCCAGTCCTCCATCCCCAGGGAGGCCAGGCAGCTGTGCTCCTGATCAGCACAGCAGGAGGCAGGGAGCCAGGCTGGGCCAAGACAATCAGAACAGCAGCCTGAATCAGAAGGAGAGAATTCCAGCCCCTGGCAAGGCAGCCGTGACTTGCATGGCAAAAAAGAAAAAAGAAAAAAATCAGTTTATGCAAAATGCCACATATTTCCTCCACTGGTTCTTTATCCTGATTCTTAGAACCAGAAGGAACATGAGTTTGTGGAGGTGAAAGGCCTAGGTTCAAATCCCAACTCTGATGCCAGGAGGTGGTGGTACATGCCTTTAATCCCAGCACTGGGGAGGCAGAGGCAGACAGATCTCTGAGTTAGAAGCCACTCTGGTTTACAGAGCAAGTAAGTTCCAGGATAGCGAAGGCTACACAGAGAAACCCTGTCGATAGATAGATAGATGATAGATAGATAGATAGATAGATGATAGATAGATAGATAGATAGATAGATAGATAGATAGATAGATAGATAGATAGATCGATCGATCCCAGGTCTACCTCATGTGTGGCTTCAAGCAAGAACTTGGACTTCTTCTAATGTCATTTACTTGATGTAAAACAGACTCAGCAGAGAGTAAGTGGCACTGTCTGTCCACACAGTGACCAGGTCAACTGAGGTCTCCAGTGCAATGTGTAATTACATGCCCTTGCCCAGAAGTTTAAGAAAGCCACGTGTCCCTGGGGGGTTCATGAAACTAATCCTAGCAATCAGGTGATAGAAACAAAAAGATCAGGGATTCAAGGTCATTCTCAGCTAGGTACCGGGTTTAAGGCCAGCCTGGGCTACACAAGACCTTAGCTCAAAGTGTAAACAATTTCAGGGTACACCAAAGGAATGGTGGCTCATGCTTATATCCCCAGCTCTCAGTAGGCAGACGACTGAAGATCACAAGTTTAAGGCCAGCCTGGTCTACATAGAGAGTTTTAGGCTAGCCAGGGACGTAGTAAGACTGTCTTAGTCACTTCCTATTTCTGTGAAGAGACCCCATGGCCAAGGCAAGGCAACGCTTTTTTTTTTTTTTTTGGTTTTGGTTTTGGTTTTTCAAGAAAGAGTTTCTCTGTGTAGTCCTAGCTGTCCTGGAACTCGCTTTGTAGACCAGGCTGGCCTTGAACTCACAGAGATCCGCCTGCCTCTGCAACCTGAATGCTGGAATTAAAGGTGTGTGCCATCACAGCCCAGCCCAAGGCAACTCTTATAGAAGAAAACATTTAACCGGGGCTTGCTTACAGTTTCAGAAGTTTAGTCCATGTGATCATCATAGCTGAGAACATGGCTGTTCTGTCAATTTAAGCTAGGCAGTTAGGAGCACCCAGGTGTTCAGGCCGTGGGTGGTAGGAGTGGGAATGTCCTGGGATAGCCCAGCCTGGAACATAACAGGTGCTTAGGTCATGAATGTATTTGTTGAAAAGATCTTATTACAGGCGGAAGTCACCTGCTCAGCGTGTGTGTGTTGATATGGAGACCAAAGACAACCTTCAGCATCATTGCTCAAGTGCTAACTACTCTCCCTCCCTGCCCCCACCCCTTTTTAAAAGAGTCTCTCACCAGCCTGAAATTCACCAAATAGGCTAGTCTGGCTGACCAGCAAGCCCCACAGACCTGCCTGTCTCTTTCACGGTGAACCTCTAAAATCCATCCTCCTTGGTGAAGAAGACCAGAGAGGGAGAAAGTAAAAAGCCTGGGACTTGCCAGGGTCTCCCCAGCCAGGCAAAAGTGGCAGTGTTTCAGGACACAGCTACCAGTGACATGGGAAAAAGGCATGCATCTAAGCAAAAGGATTGAAAACCAGAGCTGAAGACACGCAGGATGGGGGAGCTGAGGGAACACTGGGGTGCTTCCAGAGCCTGACACAGTCTTCCCTCCTGCTGTAATCCCTCAGGAAAATCAGGGGCGGGGAGCAGTGAGGGCCTCAGCGCCAGGCGACCATCTGACCTGAAGTCACACCATCAGTGCAGGAGTGAAAAGCTTCCTCGTGTACAGAAAGCTTTCAGCCTCTCCCTGTGGTGCTAACTGCGGGCTGCACGCTGGGCGACCTGTATGTCTCTCCTGACCTCCTTTCCCCTTCCAACGTGAGGGGAGAAAGAGCTGTCCTAGGCCAAAGCTGAAGGCTAAGAGCAAGGCTGCTTGACCAGAGACCTTGCTACATGGAAAGGCTCAGCGATGCTCCAAACTTGGGTCTGGTTTTGAAAGGCCTGCTAGTTGATTTAACGCCTGAGGTTTGGGACTCGGCCACCTCTGCCCTTGATGCTTTGATCTCAGACCCACCCTGGTGTCCTGTGCTTGACAGCAGGCCCTCCATTGGCGGTCCTCTAAGCTGAAGAGCATCTTGCATCCCTGGGTATGCAGATTCTGCCTCACCATGGTCCCATGGTCATAGCCAGGCTTCCCAAAAAGCAGACTCTGAAAGGATTTGAACTTAAACTGCTTATTTAACAGGCACGGGGGGGGGGGGGTGATTCAAGGACATGGGGGCAGGCCTGTGGCTAGAGGAAGAAGTCAGTCAGAGGAGGAGGGAGAATAGGGTAGTGGGATGCTACTAACAACAAGCCCATTGCTGAAGCAGGTGGTGGAGCTTAAAGACAATTTCATACACGCATATCATGCATCTTAATCAAATCTACTTCCCATTCCTTGCCCTCCAATTTCTCCTCTGTCCCCACCACCACTTTTCCCTCCCAACTTCAAGTGCTTTTCTTAAAACCCACTGTGTGTGGTGTGTAGCACCTGTACTATGGGATGGGAACTAGGCTGGAGATTTAAAAACATACTCACACAGACAGAGATAGGGAACACAGTCATCCTTGAAACAAGAATGCCAACTTTACTGGGCTCCAGGGAAGTTTATCTAGGGATCCTTAACTGATAGCCATGCCCCAGTTCTTGGGATCTTTCAGCTGCAAACCCCACCAGAATTCACTCCCCTGCCTTCAGGAACTCCTGAGGGTCTCGTGCTCAGAGCAGCTGCAGGCACAGGAAAACAAGTTGTTCCACTCCAGCAGGCAAAAGGCCTGAGGCAGGGCCAGGGGTCTGCAGTCCCCAACGGTGGTGATATTTTGTTTGCGTTCTAACAAATAAAGCTTGTCTGAAGATCAGAGGGTGGAGCTAGCCACTAGTCAACCATAGAGGCCAGGCCAGGGTGAGATGAAGTCTTCCAGACAAGACCATTGAACTCAAGCACTCACAGCATCTGTGGTCACCAGCCCTAGGTCTCTGCAAGAGCAAGCCAGCCAATAGCACGGAGTGGGGAGGAGTCCATAGGCCCTCACCCCAGGTAAAGGAGCATTCCTAGTTGAGGCTTTCTAGGGGAGGGTGAGCCAGTTCTCTTTAGGGATGTGGTCCCTGGTAAGTTGACCACACTCCAATACATGGCCTGACACCCATGCATATATGGGCAGCACTGCCTGGAGTCAGTGAGCCACGCAGAGATAATAATAAAACAGAGACACAAACTTGGGAGGAGGATATTGGGGGAGGGGGCATCCAGGAGGAGCTGGAGGGAGGAACTGGGAGTGAATGAAATCAAAATAGATTGCATTCATGCATGAAATGCTCAAAGAATAAATAAAAATACTTTCAAGAGAGTGAGCATTGAGGTGGGTGGCATTTTGACATCATCTATATAGGAATGACTCACGCCTTTATATTACAGCCTTAACCGTTTCCCTGACTTTCAGACTTGCAAACCTAGCTGCCCATCCAACATTGCCCTTTTCTTCGGATTTGTATCAGCGATCCGATACTGTTTAACAAGTGACCCTCCCCAAGTCAGAAGGTTAAGCCAGCTGACACTGATGATTTCACACTGTTTCTGAGGGCCAGGAACCCAAAAGGGGCCCAGCTGGATGACCCTGGCCCATATCTGTCTTCCATGGAACTGTGGTCATCTGAAGGCTGGACTTGGACCAAGTATCAGAGCCCAAGAAGACCAACTCATAAAGTTATTGGCTAGAAGCTTCAGTTTCTGCTCATAGAGGCCTCTCCGGAGACAGTGTTGGACGTCCTTGAAGCAAGGACTCTGAGAGGGAATAATAGCAAATGAGATGAGAGCTCCAGTCTGTGGCTGGATGTTTTGAGACAGCAGCTCTCTAACTTGGCTGACCTTGTAGCCCAGACTGGCCTCAAGCTCATAATCCTCCTGCCTCAGCACTCTGAAGGCTGGAATTGCAGGCATGTGCACCCCATAGGAGGGTCTTGTCTTTTACAACCCAAGAGCAACAATGGCAGGATATCACGTCTGTCAATCATTGGCCACGCTGACCAATGTGGGTTCAGTGTGGGAGGAGCTACACAAGAGTGAGACTCCTGTGTGGGTAACTGAGTCACTAGGCCAGTCTTGATCTGGTGACCAAATAGAACTTCTGAAGTTCCTCTCTTCGTATGGCAAGCCAGCTGTCTTCTTCCGTTGTCCTTTCCTCGGGTGAATGTAAATCCTTCCCCAGAACAGGTCCCTCGACACGCCTGTCGTGGTCTGAATGAGAGTGACCCCCTTGGCTCATATATTCAAATGTGTGGTCCCCTACTTGATGGAACTATTAAGTCATTAGGGCCATGTTGGCCTCCTTCAACATGGAGGAGGTGTGACACCGGGGTAGGCTTTGGGCTTTCCCAGTTAGCTCTCTCTGCCTCTTTGTTGTGTCAAGAAGATAGCTCTCAGCTGGATATAGTGGCACATGCCTTTAGTCACTGCACGTGGGAGGCAGAGGCAGGTGGGTCTCTGTGAGTTCAAAACCAGCCTGGTCTACACAGTGAATTCCAGGACAGCCAGAGCTATGTAGTGAGACCCTGCCTAAAATTAAGAACTAAAAATAAGCCGGGCGTGGTAGCACACACCTTTAATCCCAGCACTCGGGAGACAGAGGCAGCCTGGTGTACAGAGTGAGTTCCAGGATAGGCTCCAAAGTTAAAAAGAAACCCTATCTTGGGAGAAAAAAAAACTAAAAATAAATAAATAAAAGACATACGCTCTCAACTATTGCTCTGGTGCCGTGCCTGCCTGCCTGCCTGCCTGCTGCCATGCTTCCTGCCGTGAAGCTCATGGACTCACCCTCTGAAACTGTCAGCCCTCTATGGACTCTTTCTTCTATATGTTGCCTGGGTCGTGGTGTCGTCACAATAATAAGAAAGTAGCTAAGACAACAGATGCCCTTCATTTCTCTTCCCATCATCCCCATGTCCACACTCAGCACACTTCTCGACCACTTTCTAAGATCTCCCTTGCTCGTTCCTGGTCTAACCTCACCTGGACCGTTGCAGTGGCCTCCTCTGTGGTCTCCCTGCTTGAAGCTTTGAGACCCTACAGTCATAGAAGCCATGGTCAAATGCAGTTCGGAACCCTTCCTTGAGAGTAAAAATGTTCTCACAGAACTGTGTTGCCAAAGGTCACCACTGCCATTGCCGTGGCGTGGCTGGCTCCTTGTTTCCTTCAAACACTATTTTACTTATTTGTTTGTTTGTTTATTAGATAGGGTGGTGTGGGAGGTCCTTCTGTCTATGTGTTGCTTTTATTGGTTAATAAATAAAGAAATTGCCTTGGCCTGTTGATAAGACGGTACTTAGGTAGGTGGGGAAAACTGGACTGAATGCTGGGAGAAGGAAGGTGGAGAGGGAGATGCCGTAGAGCTGCCACCAGAGATAATGACATGCTGAAACTTTGCTGGTAGGCCATGACCTCATGGTGATGCACAGATTAATGGAGATGGGTTAAATTAAGATGTAAGCGTTAGCCAATAAGAAGCTAGAGCTAATGGACCAAGCAATGATTTAATTAATACAGTTTCTGTGTGATTATTTCAGGTCTAAGCTAGCCAGGCGGCCGGAACGAACAAGCAGGCTCTCCTCCAACATTAGAGTCTGTAAACTAGGTCAGCTTCAAACTGCCTATCTACTTTAGGTGACCTTGAACTACAGATCCTCCTGCCTCTGCCTCCTGAATGCTGGACTTACAAGCAAGTGTCACAATGCCCAGTTTATGAGAGTCTCAGGACCTAACCCAGGATCTTGTGCATGTTAGACACGCAGCCTTTCCACTGATCTACAATCCCAGCCCCTCAATCTAACACTTTATTATATTTATTTTTATTTTATTCTATGTGTATATGTATGGGTGCATTGCTGAGGCATAAGTGTATAGATCAGAGGACAATGCAGGGAGTTGGTTCTCTCCTTTTACATTGCAGAACCTAGGTATCGAACTCAGGTCGCCAGGCTTAGCAGCAAGCACCTTTACCCACTGAGCCATATTAGAGGCCCCCTTCCTCCAGCTCTTTATGGAACACCAGCTGCTGGGAGAAGCCTACCTCCCCTGCCCTATTTATATACTTCCTGTTCCCTCTGCTGTTGTTTTTCTCCTGAGCACTTTCACCAGTGCGTTATTTATGCTTCCCACTAGTCTGTCTCCATTGCCAGCGCACAAACTCCATGAGGATTCCTGTCCGCCTTTTCAACAATCTATTCCTAGCATGTAGAGTTGTGGCTGGCTCTTGACGGGTGCTAAAAAGTATTTATTGACGGACTAGGAGGAGGGACCATGGAGGGACGTGTTGCAGTTACCTACGGCTTCATTACAAAGAACCTTAAACTGGAAACTTAAACAGTAACACTCATTCGTATGCCTCCCAGAGCTCCAGTGTAGCCAGGCCTGGGAAGGAAGCTCATATCCAATCTGTATGGTATTGGCTGGGAGGGCTCAAAATGGGGGTGACCTCATAGTGGGGAGAGGTCTGGAGTCATCTGAAAGTTCTCTTCTTCTTCTTCTTCTTCTTCTTCTTCTTCTTCTTCTTCTTCTTCTTCTTCTTCTTCTTCTTCTTCTTCTTCTTCTTCTTCTTCTTC
>NC_022014.1:77589421-77602648 GCF_000317375.1 Microtus ochrogaster
TTCTTCTTCTTCTTCTTCTTCTTCTTCTTCTTCTTCTTCCTCTTCTTCCTCTTCTTCCTCTTCTTCCTCTTCTTCTTCCTCTTCTTCTTCCTCTTCTTCTTCCTCTTCTTCTCCTCCTCCTCTTCCTCCTCTTCCTTCTCCTTCTTCTTTCTAGCAGTCACCTGCTATCTGTCTGTGACCTCAGCTGGGGCCAGCAGTCAAAGCACCCACACAGGCCTCTTCGTGTGACTCTGTTTCCTCACAATATGGCGACTGAGTTCTAAGAGCCACTCAGAAGGACAATATTCTACTGATTTAGTGGTCACAGAACCCAGATTTGAAGGGCAGGCAAAGCCAAGTGTGGCTGCCCATGCCTTTAATCACTATACTCAGAAAGACAAGAGGCCGGTGGATCTCTTCCAGGTCAGCCTGGTCTACATAGTGAGTTCCAGGCCAGTCTGGTCTACATAGTGAGTCCCAGGGCCATCCTGGTCTACATAATAAGGTCAAGGGCAGCCAAAGCTACACTGTGAGATACCCTCTAACAGGTGGGAAGGGGACAAATACAGACCCACATATAAACACCTTTTGACATGAGAAACTACCAAACTTGCAAGGCACCCCAGAGAAAAAGAGGAAGATGTTCCCAGGGTCTGACCCTGTGGCTGGCCCAGCAGGGGTGTGGGCTTCACACCTACTAGTTCAAAGAAAAGGGCATGCATAACGGTGCACCACAGATCAGGGGACAGTCCTGGTTTCTACAACCCCAGCTCAAGAACATGAGGCTGTTTGTGGATTTCAGGTTCTCCTGCTATGCGCGGGGATCCGGGGTTTCCTCTTCAGCCTCCTCCATGCCTTCCGGCTTTCTGTAGTCTACAGAGGAACCATACCGGAAGACTGCTAAGTCAGCCACTGCTGCAGCACGCTCTGCAGACTCGAGCTGGGCGGGGCCACGTGGTAATGGTGGAGACTCAGGCCTAGCTCTTTTGTCCTTCCCAGCCAAAAATTCCAGAGATGAGACTTGGCACCACACGGAGCATGAGCAACTTTTCTGAGGAGGTTTACATCACACACGGCCCCAACAGACTAGCATGGAGGCAGCATCCTGTCTTCGACCCAAGGGGAGGGTTGGAGGCCCTTGTCCATCAGGGCAGTCATGACATTTGGAGTCAGCTAAATTACGGGGATCATCTGCACTCTGTAAGGTGCTCCGCAGATCCCCAGCCTTTAAAACAGTCACCCACATTTCTAGCCTTCCCCACTGGAGGCACAGTGAGCCCAGGAAGAGAGCCGGTGGATTAGAGACGAAGGAAGGGCTATTTTCTCCATTCCCTCTGCTCTGCGGCTGTTTGATGTTCACTTCTCCGGCTGAGTTATCACTCTGGTCCTTTTCATCTTCTGGACAGTGTGAACCACGCACTTGACTGTGTGGCCCATTCACCTTCGTTATTAAGAAACAGAGCCAAGCCTGATTCAGTGTCTGCCCCACGGCGGCGTGTATTTGCAGCATCACTTCGGCTCTGGTTCTTCTCCTTTCTTCTTTGACCAAACATTTCATTTATGTCGGCCTTCTTCTATCTTATGCATTCTTTATGTCTGCTTTATATCTTTGCTGGAGGAAGGGAGGGTATGGGAAGCTAAATAAACAACTGCTGTCTGGGTAAACATCCATAGGGAAGACATCATAGAGAAAGCAGACACGTGCCTGTGGGGAAAGAGGATAAACCAATAACAAGGGGCTGGCGGGTATCTGGAGCCAGGCACAGCCAAGCGGCCAGCCAGATGCAGTGGTGGGGGCAGCTGGGGGCGGAGACCATTCAGAACGCTGCTAGAGGGGCAAAGGAGAGGAACGGGGGCTGGAAACAGAGCTCAGCGGTAGGTCCCCTGCCTAATATGCACAAGGCCCTGGGTTCAAGCCCTAGCATCCCCCACAAAAACTAGAGAAAGAGCTTTGGAGATGGCTTGGTCAGTAAAGTACCTGCCAGGCAAGCATGAGGACTTTAACTAGGATTCCCCAGCACCCACATAGAAGCCAAGTGCTGGGTGGGTGAGAAACAGATGGGTCCCTGGATGCCTTGGTTAGCTGGCCTAGATAGACCATGGGTGAGCTCCAGGTTCAGTGGGAGACTCTGGATCAAAATGAAAGGTAGAGAGAGAGCCATTGAGGAAAACATTGACCTTTGGCCTCCACATGAACACACACACACAGGGGGGTGGGGATATTAGAGAAGAAGATGGCCAGATGTTGAGTTTCACGCCTCTCCCTAGGAAAGGCCATGATGACTAATCCCTGTTTCCATGATGGTGTTCTAGGTGTCTAGTTGGTGTGTGCCCATGGCCAGACCCAACTTATAGACGTGTAAATGGGTCATCATAAATGCGGAGTCCCCAGCCTCAGCGTAGGACCCTGGAGCTGACACGGGGTGAGCACTCCCAGACCCTACGCAGACTGCAGATCCACAGACAGAAATCTTGTTGGTTTTATACAAGCAGTTTCTCATCTCCAGACTGACTTATGGCCAAGAGATAACCACAACCTCTCTGGGAAATTGTTCTCAATCCCCATAAGACTGACAGTACCTGGGATCGAAAAGGACCCCTGTTCCTGGCAGGTAATGCTAGTATTGCTGCAAAGGAATATGGGTAACAAGTCAAAACATAGCCATGACTCTAATCCAGTTGGAGAATAAAACTGAGAACAATCTGTAGAAGATGATGGAACGGGCACCGGTTCATTCAGACATCACTAATGGAGTGCCTATTACTGCCTAAGGAAGAGCCAGGAGGAAGTAGAGACCAAAGATGCTCTATTCTGGCCACTCTTCTGTCTCCTCTTTCGCTCATTCCTGCCACCCAGGTCTTAATTACAGCACATATCAGCACGCCCAGTCTGCTGTCTGCATGCCCAGTCTCTCCTCCTGGATACTTCAGAGACCCTCACTCTACAAACACGCACACGCGCGCACGCGCACACACACACACACACACACACACACACGCACACACACACACACATACCACCCTCGGTGTGGCCCTTCTGCTCTCCCAGCTCCATAAATGGCTTTTTTCTCGAGCCATGAATCTTTGGCAGCTATCCTGCCTCCTCCTCTGTCCTCCACATACTAAATGTCGCTGAATCCTGATGGTCTTGCTCCTAAATACCATTCAGACCGGTCCACTGCTTCCCATTCTACAGCCGTCCTCCCTTCACTGCCTCCTCCATGGACCATGGCTGTGGCATCCTTAATGGCTCTCCTGCCACCTGCCTGTCCATCCTCCACATAGCAAGAGCAAGCTTTTCAAGACGTAAGTCAAATCAAATCGAGTCTCAGTTCAAAACTTTCTCCTGGGCTGGGGAGACATTGCTGGTGAGCACGAAGAACTGAGTTTGAACCTGGGACTTGCATCTGTGATGCCAGCACCGGGGAGGCAGAGGCAGGAGGATAGCTGGGACTCTCTGGCTAGCCAGCCTAGCTTACTCAGTGAGTTCCTGGCCAGGGGGAGATCCTGTCCAAAAAGAAAGAACAGCTCTCAAGGTTGAAGTCTGGCCTACACACACACACACACACACACACATGAACACACAGTACCTGCACTCATATACACACATATGTAACAATGCTGACGACAGGGCTGCTGCTGCCCAGACTCCGACTCCACCTCACTCCTCCGCCACCACCTCACATCACATCACTTGCCCTGCTTCCTTCACTCCAGCCTCGCTAGCATCTCGCCATGGTCCCTTGGGCCACAAGGCGTTTGCATACACAGCCTGAGCTACTCTCCCACCAACCCCCTGGCCAAAGCAACCCCCTCACCCCAGCCAAGTACCACTTCCCAAACACCAGTCTTCAGCCACTGCTGACTCCCTTCCTAGGAGTCCTCAGTAACTGATTCATCTAGACTCTGAGACGCCTGAAGGTTATGAGTGGGGTTTGCTGCATTATAACCCAAGAACGTAGTCCAGGGTCAAGAAATATTTATTAAGTGAATGAGAAGATGTATGGAGCAGAGGGCAGTGAGCTGGTTGAGCAGGTAAAGGCTGATGACCTGAAATTGATACCTTGGACCTAGATGATGGATGGAGAGAACCAATTCCTTGAAAGTTGTCTAACAATTACCATATGCATAGCATGGCATAGCATGCATGTGTACATGTACACACACAATAAGTAAATGTAATTTTTAAATTCAAAAACTATTTGTGGGAGATATTGAGAGACAAGATCCTTAATAATTATTTCATGCAGCAGGTAAGACTTGAACTGACCTGAAAGGATAATTAGATTTTGCATTGAAGGAGACACATGGAAGAGTAACCTATGTGTGGGCTACAGAGTAAATCAAAAGGTAGTGTGACAAAGTGTGTGTGTGTGTGTGTGTGTGTGTGTGTGTGTGTGTGTGTGTGTGTGTGTTCGCGCGCGCACGCATTATGTACGTATCTGTGTTTGGCTATTGGGACGATGGGAAGGGAAGATGGACCAAGTTACACCAACGTAGTACGGGAGAAGGTGTGACACCAGATGGGCCAGCAGCTGGCTCACAAGAACCCAGTGGAGGAAACCGGATGTCACCAGTGGTAGATTGCAGAGGGGACAATACTTCCAGAAGGTACTCAACGGGAAGGCAGGACAATGAGTCTCCTGACAGAGGAGGTGAGGACAGGTGGCCTTTTCTCCATGCCAAGCCACCGACAGAAAGATACCTGGCATGGAGGGTGTGTGAATACAGAGGGCAAGGCTGCATGAAGGACACTAGCCTAGTGACAGCTGCCCACAGAGGACACTGGAAGGGGCCTCCTCCACAGTGGAGCTCAAGATGGAGCCAGAGTGTGAGACTCGGGGCAGAAGTTACCAGTGCAATGTCTAGACTCTGTCCTCATGTGGCTCTGCCCTCTGTCTGTGCCCTTCCAGCCCAGCCACCAGGGCCAGTGCCAGGGACAAAGGACAAGGTTAACTGTCTTCAGAGACTGCACTAGAAGCCCAGCAGAACAGGGTTGCCTGGGTGACTTATTGCTTATTAATAATATAAATATGTAAATGCTGCAAGGGCCCATATTGATCCTGACATGGGAACCATCCATCACGAGGGGCAGGAACAGGATGTTGTAAATATTAAATAATAAGTCTGCAGCCCGAGACTTGTCAGTGTGGGTGGGCTGAGGCTGAGACCAGCTTCAAGGCAGCGACGCCTGAGACCAACAATCGTTAGTTACCCTACTCCGTATGGAGAGCGATGCAACAGGGGAAGTGTCCCGTGGGGAAGGGAGATAGTCCTGCAGAGAACCCCAGACAGAAGCCCTCCCCATTTCCTCCTCCTCTGCAGGCGGAAGCAGCCATCAAAGCGCTCCTGAAATGGGGCTCTAACAGCCTGGGTAACTATCCACACAGGTGTACTCCCTGCCACTCGGAGTCACACCCTGTAAAGGCCATCCCAGGGTAGATCTTTGCCCCGGAGCCACGCAGACTTCCAACAACTGCTGCCTCGCTGTCTAATTCCCCAAAGGACTCAGGTTAGCACACTGTGAGTCATCCCTTCTGTCCCCCAGGCCTAGCCGGACTCAGCATCTCCTCAACAACAGGCCTTCTTCATGCCGACTTGATTTTTAGTATTATGCCAACACGCTTGCTTAATTCTCCGCTGTCTTTCTTCTGCGCTGTTGATTTACACTGTTAGTGTTTTAATTATACAATTCAGCACTCCTTAAAACATGAAAAACTGCTCAACTTTTCAAGCAATTAAAAGGCAGCGGAGTATATCAGCAGATCCAAGACGAGATAAGTAAATCAAGCAATTAAAAAGCTCATTTGATAAAAATGTAGCTACCCACCCAAAATGAGCCAGGCCGGTGGGCCCTGCAGAAGGGGACTTAAGAACGAGCCGCCTCCTCCACCTCACCTGCCTCCCTGCCTCATGGCTTCCTGGCCTCCCTCTTCAACCTTGAATTTGCTGCTTGGCTGACCTTGGCCCCAAGCTCTTGGGTTCAGAAGAGCTTTGGGGAAGTGGAAAGAATCTGGGAGCAGAGCTGCTCAGGTTGGGGTTTTTATCTGGCCGGTGAACAGCCATAAAGTTGACTTTTAACCAGTCTGGCACTGTGGTATATGCCTGTCATGTTGGCTTGTTCCCCATGGCTTGCTCAGCTTGTCTTCCTATACAACCCAGGACCACCTGCCTGTGGGTGTCAATGTCCAGCACACGGGCGGTCAGCAGAAAAAATCATGAGTTCAATCAAGACCAGCCTAGGAGACATAGGGAGACTCTGTCTCAAAACGAGGCAAGCTTTGACTGCACTGCCCCCTCCCTCTGTTTCTCTTCTGTGAATGGGATTGCAACAGTGGCTTTGGTCTGTGTGTAGGGGCAGGGGCAGGGGGTGCGCATGAGTGCATGTGTGTGTTCAAATACATATAACCTGGTTTATCAAGAGGAAATGAAAATTATCTTTCCTCACCGACCCCAAGTTCACACTTGAAGCCTCTATAACATAGACAGATTAACAAGGTAAAACCATGCACTTTTGTTTAAATGTGAGTTTTACATGACTCGGAAGACTTCGTGAGGAAACGAAAACCGAAGAAACAGTCAAGGCTGAGGAGTATTCCTTATACTAGATTTGATGGAGAAGTGGACAGGAATACCACGATAGATAGATAGATAGATAGATAGATAGATAGATAGATAGATAGATAGATAGATAGATAGATAGATAGATGATAGATAGGATAGATAACATCATATATCTACATATATATAATGTATATGATTAGAAGATGGAGAGATAGACAAGATGGACAATGGCTAAAAGCACTTGCTGCATACATGTGAGGATCAGAGTTCAGATCCCCAGAGCCTATGTGAAAAAACCAGGGCAAAAAGAGGCATCCACATGTAATCTAAGTACTCATGTTGCAGAAGTGAGAGATCCCTGGGCAAGCTGGCTAGCTAGAGTGATGGGAATCAATGAGCTCTGGGTTCAATTGAGAGACCTCGTCTCAATGAATAACGTGGAGAGCAATAGAGAAAGACACCTGTGCTAATCAGGATTTTGCCAGCCCGACACAAGCCAAGGTCCTTTGGGAAGCGGGAACCTCAATTCAGAAAATCCCTCCATCCAAATTAGCCTGATTGCTACGGGAGGACCCAGTGCCTCGTGGCAGTGCCACCCACAGGCAGGTGACCCTAGGCTGTATAAGAAAGCAAGCTGAACAAGCATGGAGAGGAAGCCAGTCAGCAGTGTTCCTCCAGCTCCTGTCTCCAGGTTCCTGTCCTGACTTCCTTCAGTGATGAACTGTGACTTGGCAAGGTAAGATGAAATAACAGCCCCCGCCCCCACTCTCCCTGAATTGCCTTTGGACACTGTGTTTATCACAACAATGGAAAGCAAACTAAGATGACGCCTGTTGTCAGCTTCAGGCTCACACGCACATGCACACATGCATGCACACGCACGAGAACATGCATTCATACATGCATACCTCACACATGCACATGCAGTTGATTTAAATTGAAAATCCCATTCTACTCCTCATAAACTGGAGGACCCAGCAAGGCCCCTGTGTCCGCATCAGCAGTTTCGTGTGTTCAGAGGTGTCCCAGGCATGAGGAGGTCACCTGTCACTCCAGGGTTCTCAGACCTGCCTCAGGGGGAGGCAGAAAGCTCCTCCTAGGTTTTATCACCTGCTTCAGAAAAGAAGAGAGAGAAAACACCAACAGTTCTGCCTTCTGCTGCTTCCTCAAATACCAAGGTGCCATTCTGAGGGAAGCCTACAGAACCCCATCCCAGGCTGTACAGCTTTAAATGTGTCTGTGTTATGTTGCCCACACTCAGGGCACAGGCCACTGTGCGCTGGTAGCAACCATCCGCCATCCTCTCCAAAATTCCTTCCTTCTTGCGTAACTAAGGCCACTCCACCCTCGAGACAGCAGCTTCCCATCCTCCTTCCTGCACTACTGGCTCTTATCGGATTCCATGGACCAACAGGAGCTGGTCTCGGGCCAAGACAGGAGCAGATGGGAGCCAAGGATGGGTCTCTGTCTTGATCTCTTGAGCTTCTGTTGTGGGGCCCAGGGAAGCTTGGCTACACTACTGCTATGACAGGCTCAATACAGACCAGCCAGAAAACAGGCTTGAGTTTACCTTAAGGCAACACCTGACTCCAGGGAAGACCACAAACAGATTATCCAGGGATGGGCCAATCAGCATCCAAGGGGAAAATACCTAACATTCTAACTTTGCAACCATTGTAGATAGAATCACCAGACGCCCCTTAGTACAGCACACACCCATCCCCTTTCACCAAGACACGCCTAGACAAATATCAGCCAATCAGGGGCCCTGAACCTTAGAAATCCCCTCACCCCAACCTCTGCTATGATAAAAGCCCTACCCCAAATGGTCTCTGGGCTCACCAATCTCACTGCATCAGACAGACCAAGGTTGAACTCAAGCTTGAATAAAGGCTATTTGCTTTTGCATAAGGGTGTGGACTCTGGTTTTGGGGGGACCAGGCCATCTGGGCCTAACTCTGTGATAAATTTCAGTTGAGCACAAAAGACTATGCTGCTCATTTTCCTTTGAAGCCAGACAGGGGGTACAGTTGTTTGATTTAGGGTCTCACTTTGCAGCCCAGGCTGACCTGAAATTCAAGATCCTCCTGCCTCAGTCTCCTGAGTGCTGAAATTATAGGTCTGTGTTGGGAGCATTTGGAGTCCTGGCCTCCAGCTGCTCTTCCCTGCTAGAGATCTTTACTTTCCTTCCGATTTGAGTTACTGAAAGCTGTGTCAAAGTTGTTTACCAGCTCTGCTTCACGAGCACACGTTGCCTTGCCTTGAGGATCAGGGGATGAGGCTTTCACCGTTGGCCCACCTGACTGTGGGTATATAAGCCTCCGTGGTGCTATTCAATAAAAGAGCTTCTTTACCAGTGACCAGAGGTGTGTGTGTTTGTGTGTTTCAATCTCCAGCCCCTTGCCCGAGGCTCATGAACTGTATGGTAGCGCATAGAGCACAGTTGGGTGTTGGGCTCTACAGGTCCGCATTGGTCACTGCTCCTGGTCTGCAGGAATGAAGAACCTCTAGGCTGGAAGGAACTGAGAACAAAGTCCTGCTCTTCTCATCCACAGCAGGGCAGGAGGAACTCCCCAGCGGGATGCCATGCAATGTAATCTCCTACTCCCAGATCCTAGGCACTCCCTTCCACAGGCCTATCTGAGAATCATCGTGACTCTAGTGCAGTGTTCTCAGCCTTCCTGAGCTGCTTCCCTCGAGCTGTGATGACTCTCAACGATAAAAATTAATATGTTGTTACTTCATAACTGCAATTTTGCTGCTGTTACAGATCGGTAATTTAAATATCAAATGTGCCAGATCCACGTCACCCTCGAGGGGTTGTGACCCACAGGTAGTGAGAACCACTGTCCTAGTGGTTTAAATGTGAGGTGTCCCCAGTTCCAGGCTAGTGGTGCTGTTTGCAGAAAGCTGTGGAGCCTTTGGAAGGTGGAGCCTTGCTGGAGGAAGTGAGTTGCTATGGGCGGGGCTTGAGATTTGATAGCCCAGCCTCACTTCCTGTCCACTCTCGGTTTCCTGACTGTAGTTGTCATGTGACCCACCATTTCATGCTCCTGATACTATGCTTTCCTCTTTATAATGGGCTGGATCCTTTCTTTAATTTATTTATTTAATATGTACATGGTGCCTTATCTGCATAGACGCCTACACTGCAGGCCAGAAGAGGGCGCCAGATCTCATTACAGGTGGTTGTGAGCTACCATGTGGTTGCCAGAAGTTGAACTCAGCACCTCTGGAAAAGCAGTCAGTGCTCTTAACCTCTGAGCCATCTTTTCAGCCCCCTGGATCCTTTCTTAAACTGTCAGTCAAAATAAGCCCACTCTCCCTTAAGTTGCTTCTTGCCCGGCGTTCGGTTGTGATGATAAGAAAAGTTACTAATCCAGAGGGTAAGAACAAGGTGAAGCAGAGCCAGGAAGGGCACAGCCCACTCATCCATCAAATGAGCCCCCAAAACTCAAGGATTTTAGCGCCTACTCAGTGGGCAGACTGTCTGGAGAAGGGCGTTCGTGGAGGAGAGGCAGCAGGTGCATGGAACAGGAACTAAAGGAGACAGGGAGACCAAGAGGCAGCCTCCACCAACCCACCGCACATGGTTTGTAAACCAACCTCCCTAGGAGCCATAAGCCCCACCCATCATCCCATGCTAATTGTAAATGTTGAGCAGCTAGGCCTGGAACCTCAGTCACACTGGTCCTCGCAAGAGGAGGCAATGCCTGCAATCCCAGCACAAGG
Source organism: Microtus ochrogaster (assembly GCF_000317375.1). NCBI lineage: Eukaryota > Metazoa > Chordata > Mammalia > Rodentia > Cricetidae > Microtus > Microtus ochrogaster. Next base: position 77,599,697 of record NC_022014.1, read on the forward strand.
CTCTGGGACCAAATTCAAGTTTTGTACAAGGAACCAAGCACATCCCAGAAAGGTGCCTGGCCCCAGCCCTCCCTCAGGTTTTCCATGTCAGGTGAAAGGGCCCAGTACATGCTGGCTTCCCCACCCCCAAAGAAACAGAGGACTTCACGTTTCTCCCTACATCACCCATGGGACCAGGCACCAAGATCTGCGAACTGAGCCCCTTCAAAACATGGCTTTCTGCTGCACCAGGGCCTGTTCGGCAAAGCTATTCCCTTCAGCTGCTGTCCATAATGGGAGTTGTCAAAGAACACAGCCCCTGTACAAACACAAGTGACAGAGGAACACACCCAGGTCCAGCTTCTGTGATCATGTCCATAACCCAGGTCAGAAATCCCTGGGGTCCGCTCCTGGCACACAGAAAACCTCCCTGACCTGTCCCCTGGCCTCCTCAAGGTCACGTCCCCTGAGCAATTTCTGTTCCCGGTGGTTTCTCCCGGCTGCTTTTTGTAATTCCAGAGGCCCCATTAATCATTCTTAAGCTCTTTGAATGCAATATTTTCTCTAAGAACCTAGATTTCTTCACAACTGCGCAACCTCCTGCCACCTCCAATTACCCGCTCTCATCCGTCATTAGCGTAGCGCATTAGCATATCTATAACTTCTGTATACCTTGATTAATCTGCCTTGCATTTGGCTCTCAATTGCATCTAATTGGCTGAAGAGTGACCAGGCTGGGAGAGAGCATGTGTGCACGAGCTGTGTCTCAGTCAAAATCATAGCACAGGGAGCCTGGAGATGGCTCTGAGGGTAAAGGCACTTGCAGCTAAGTAAGCCTAAAGACACGGGCTTGATCCCTAGGACCCACCTGGTGGAAGGTGAGAACAGACCATTGTCCTCTGACCCCTCCTCATGCACGTGGTGGTGGTGTGAGCAAGTGTGTGAGCGTGTGTGTGTGTCTGTGTCTGTGTGTGTATGCACTCAGGGAGTGCACATGCATGTATGTATTTATGCACATGGAAACAGGAAGTTGACTCTCTTCTCAATCACTACCCCCCCCCAACACACACACACCTTGTTTTTGGAGACAGAGCCTGGCACTCCCTGATTTGGCTAGACTGGCTGACCAGAAAATCCCAGGATGCTTCTATCTCCACTTCCCTGGCACTGGGATTGCACACGCTCACTGCAGGGCTTGACTTTCCATGTGAGCACTGAGAATCCAAAGGCACACTCCCGTGTTTATGCAGCAGACATTTTACCAAGCATCTCCTAAGGCCCTGAGTTATAAAGGACCCAAATCCACGTACAGATGTTAGCTCAGACAAGCCTCTACCAGCAACAGGAAGCCATTTCCCCACCTGCTGCCTCAAAACACATCCTGGAAGAGCCATTTGTTGAAAGGTAACTAACACGATGTTGAGAGGCATTATATCTGTGGATGGAAAGAGCACAGCAACTGAAGAACAAAGGGGTAAATCGACATTTCCTGCTGTAAGATTCCTACATTTCAGGGTAAACGTTACAACATTGTCTAAGCATGCTGTGATAAATTAAGGATGCAGAGAGCAAGTGTTTACGAAAATACAAAGAAATACAAAATACAAAGAGATGTGAAATAAAGCAATGTGGGGGCTGGGGAGGCGGCTCAGTGAGTAAAAGCCCTTGTCACTCAAGTCTGACCATCCAAGCTCTGCCCGTAAAAAGACAAAGCAGGATGGAGTGGCACACGTGTAGTCCCAGAACTCCGACAGTGCAACGGGAGGCAGAGACAGGAGAATCACCCGGAAGCTCAGAGGCCACTAGCAGAGTGTGCTGTGTCGGAGCAGAAACAAGAGAGGCCTTGCCTGACTGAGGTGGAAGAGAGGACCAACCTCTAGAGGTTGTCTTCTGACCTCCACACACTCACCATAGCACACACGCACACACGCACACACACACAAACTCACCATAGCGTACATGCACACACACACACACAAATACACCATAGTATACATGCACACAAACACACACAAACTCACCATAGCATACATACACACACACACACACAAACTCACCATAGCGTACATGCACACGCACACACACACACACAAACTCACCATAGCATACATGCACACACACACACACAAACACACCATAGCATACATACACACACACACAAACACACCATAGCATACATGCACACACACACAAACTCACCATAGTGTGCACACACACACACATACACACACAAACTCACCATAGCATACATGCACACACACACACACAAACTCACCATAGCGTACATGCACACACACACACTTATTTAATTGACCAAATAATTAATTTTGATAAACAATTCAGGCCAACTGTGGTGGCGCACCCCTTTAATCCTACACTTGGAAGGCAGAGGCAGACAGAACTCTGTGAGTTTGAGGCTAGCCTAGTCTACATAGAGAGTTCTAGGCTAGCTAGGAGTATGAGATCGTATCTCAAAAACAATCAGGTTTTAAAGTTGACTTTTCATTTTTTTGTTGGTGCAGGGATAGAACCCAAGGCCTTCTACGTGCTAGGCAAGTGTGCTACTGCTGAGCTATACTCAAGGTCCTCCTGCTTTTTTAACCAAAAAGGCAAGAAAAGAGGAAGAAAAGAACACAGGACAAGAGAGACAAAAAGAAAAGAAATAGCATGTTTTGCAGATAGACTTTAAGGGGAACCCCCGCGGCCCCCATGTTCTACACTCAGCCTTGAATCAGAAAGTCCTTTGAGAGGACAGACAGGAGCTATGACCTGCTTTAAGCCAATAGGACATAGCAAGGGTGATGGACAGCTTTTGCACAGTTACACTGCAGAAAACTGTAACTTCCATCTCATTGGAACAATCTCTCTTTCCCTCTTTAGAATGTATGTGTGTCCACTCGTATGGAGTACAGGTGTGTATGCACATGTATGGAGTACAGGTGTGTGTACATGTATGGAGTACAGGTGTGTGTG
>NC_022014.1:77603806-77606296 GCF_000317375.1 Microtus ochrogaster
ACATGTATGGAGTACAGGTGTGTGTGCACATGTATGGAGTACAGGTGTGTGTGTACATGCATGGAGTACAGGTGTGTCTGCACATGTGCATGGAGGCCAGAGGTCAACCTCAGGTGTCATCATCGGGTGCTATCCACCTTAGTTTTTGAGATTTTTGAGACAGTCACTGTCACTGAGACTCGGGGTTCACCACTTTGTAAAGGCTGGCTGGCCAGTGAACTCTAGGCATCTGCCTGTCTCCGCCTCCCCAGTGCCAGGATTAAAGTACGCACATCTCCGTGCCTAGCTGTGCTGAATGAACTGTTATGAGCTGTCCCTACAGAGACACCTGCATGGTAAAAAACTGAAGACAGCAGGGGATCAACCACCAGCAGAAAAGTGAGCGCTGGATTCCGCCAGCCACACAGGGACTTCGGAAATGAATCATTTCCCCCTAATCAAGACCTGAACAGTACTTTAATTGCAACTCTGTGAGGGACCCTAAAACAGTTAGGCAAGTACTGCTTCTTCACCCACAAAGACTACACGATAACAGGTATCTATTGTTCCTGCAACTATATATGTGGTTCTCTGTTGTGCAGCAATAACAACAGCACAATAGGTCAGAAGCAAACCATCTCAACAGCTGCATTAAGCATAAATGAACTAAAAATTGAAACTAAGAGACCATGGGGCTGGAGAAAGGACTTAGCGGTTACAGGTTTTTATTGCTCTTGCAGAGGACCCGGGTTTGGTTCCCAGCACCCACATGGCAGCTGACAACCACTTTGAAACCCTCTTCTGTCTTCCAGAGGCACTGCACACATGTGTGCACATATGTACAGGCAAACACCCCTACACATAAAATTAAAATTCAGTATTTTTAAAGAGAATGCAGAGAGTTGGGAAGATAAGGAAAGAAGGGTGGATCTGGGAGGAACTGGGAGGCCAGGAAAGTGGATAGGATCAAAATCCATTTTATAAAATCTCAAAGAACTAAAAATAATTTTAATTAAAAGAAAGAGTGATGTCTTAAATATAAAGCAAAGCTAGGCTGAAAGTGAAGTACTGAAAAAACTCTATGGTACAAAGTACAGCCATTAGAGAGATCAGGTGCCTCTAGATACATGAGGTGAACACATTAAAAGATAGAAAGTGTTACCAGACATAGGAAGGAAGGAACATTCCATGAGGATAGACGGAGCTATATATCAAGGAAATGCAGTAACCTCAAAATGTATGCACCCCATAACAGGCTGTCAGAAGATATTAAGAAAAAACCGACTGACACGCATAAAGAAATAGACCCATAATCATAGCGAGAGGCTGCAAAGCCTCTCTCTGAATAATTGATAAAAGATCTTTTCAAAATGAACACACATAAAGAAGTCCTGAATGGCCCTGTCAATCAATTTGACCTAATTGATGTTTATAGAGTATTCTATCCAGCAACTATAGAATGCACATCCTCCCCAAGTTCTCGTGAATTCACCACCAAAATAGATTATCTTCTACAGCATGAGTTTTGATAGATTTCAGTCACTGAACTATCACAGTGTGTTTTCTGATGAATTAGACATATCTACAGCAGCATCTAAATACCTCCCAAATATTTATAAATTAGCAGCACACTTCTCAACAGGAGGCAAACAGAAAACATGAGTTAAATGATGATAAAAATATATCAAAATCTGTGGGATGGACTCTTTCTGCTCACAGAAAATTAACTGTTGTAAGAGTTGCCCAGAGGCTGTGCAGATGACTTGGTGGGTAAGAACATTTGCACAGCAAATGTGAGGACCTGAGTTCAAATCCCCAGCACCCTTGTGAAAGTCATACATGCCTCTAACTCAGTCTCTAGGAATAGAGACAGGTAAGTTCTAAGAACTCACTAGCCAGATAGGCTAGAAGATGTTTTTAAACAAAATCTCAAGCATTTGATTTTAAAGATTCAGGAGCCAGATGCTGGGGTGAAAGCCTGCTAGCTCAGAGAGGCAGAGAGAGCTCCCAGCTGACCTCCCTCCTCAGCGGAAGTCCCAGAAGCTTCTCCTACACCAGCTGTCTCAAACAAGACTCTAATTCAATGTCCCTCCCTTCTGTTTCCTGTGTGTCTCTCTCCATCCTCCTCACCCCCTCTTACTCCCTATGGTTTTCCTTGCTGACTTCCTGCCAACTGGTTGCTTGATCCGTCTCTTGACCTATGGTTTATTTCATTCTGTTTACAACAAGCAGAAAGCTCTTATATTAAAGGTGTGTGCTAGGGATGAACCACATCACAAGGAGAAACAGGTTTCTCCAGTAAATAACACAATTGGGATTCACAGTGTGGTGAGCTTCCAGTTCAGTGAGAGATTCTGTGGAATACGGCAGAGAGGAACAGAGGAAGACACCCAGCATGCTCCTCTGGCCTCCACGTACACATACACACAGAGAGAAACAGAGAGACACACACATATACACAGAGACACACATATACACAGAGAGACAGACAGAGAGATATACATACACAGA
>NC_022014.1:77606971-77609215 GCF_000317375.1 Microtus ochrogaster
GACACACACATACACACAGAGAGACAGACAAAGGCCAAGAGATGCACATATACATAGAGAGACAGACAGACAGACACATATATACAGAGACAGAGGCAGAGAGACACACACATACACACAGAGACAGAAAGACAGAGATAGAGAGACACACACGCAAAGAGACAGAGACAGAGAGAGACAGAGAAATATTATAGTGTTGCACAATAAATACAGCCCTTTGTAATGTTGCATACCTTTAATCCCAGCTCTCAAGAAGCAGAGACAGGTGGATTTCTGTGAATTCCAAGTCAGGTCTATATAGAAAGTTCCAGACCATTCAGGGTTATGTAGTAAGACCCTGTCTCAACAGGTGGATAGGTAGATAATAGATAGATAGATAAATAGATAGATAGATAGATAGATAGATAGATAGATAGATAGATAGATAGATAGATAGATAGATAGATATTGTCTGTGCTCCCAAATCCCTGGCATAGAGCCCCTAGAACTCTTGTAGATACAGGACCCTGGAGAATTAGAATTATGTTCTAATATCTGTTTGGCTGTGGCTCCTAACACAAAGCCCCTAAGACACTTGTCATTTTGTAAGTGGTAGGAAAGTCCGAAACAGCTCCCAAATCCCTTGGGAATTCTCAGTGACAGGCAGACCCTTTGTTCTAACGAGATGACTTTTGTTAGGCTCCTGGGCAGCCTCAGGACAGGGTTGCCAGGGGAAACAACCATGGATCAAAAGACTGGAGCTTCAAGTCCTACTTCTAGGAGGGAGAGATAAGCTGAACGCCTATCAAACCAGTGGTGGCTAATGGTGGAACCAGCCACGCCTGTGTAATGCAAACCCAGGAGAAGGTGGCCCAGCGAGATTCCAGACTGCCGAACACAGAGGCTGGGGAGGGTGGGATGCCAAGAGACAGCATGGCTGCTCAGGCTCCTCCCACACGCTGACCCCTCTGCATCTCTTCCATATGGCCGCTCATTTGCCTTCCCTGTCACAGGCATGTAAACAAAGCGATGTGCTTTCCTAGGTTCTGTGAGACACTCTGGTCTGTGGTCAGCAACCAGGAGAGCTCTGATATCAAGTCCTACGCTGAGAAGCCCAGGTCCTCGCGTGAGGCTGTGGGATCAGCCGTCACTTACAGATAACAGCAGACCGAACGCAACTGTAAGATACTCAGTTAATGTCCACCAGAGAAAAGCTTGGCATTAGTTGAGAGAAATTCCTTCATGTCTTGGCAACCAGCGATAATGGGTTCCCTAAGACTACAGTAAAGTGTGTTTGGTCTTGCTTTGCCTTCCTCCTGTAATCACCTAGGAAACAGGACAAAGCCTACAAGAAAATGGTTCTTAGACATCGGGCAACAGAGAGGGAAGAAGAGCGATTCCTGCTATGAGGAAACAAAGAAGCCAGGACCCCACTTACTGCCAAGATCGTTTCTAGACCTTGGCAGAGGAAGCAGGGAGTCCAACAGAGCAAAGGGTATGTCTGAGACCAGAAAGTTCCAGACCATTCATGGTTATGTAGCAACCTTTCTGCACGGACTGTGCAGAGGCTACGTAGCTGAAACTGGGGACACAAGCACCAGGCGGAAAAGAAGTGGAAAGAAACGGGACAATCAAGAGGGGGTTGAGAGACGTTTGGTCAAATACTGATATCTGTGGAGGGCGGGAGAAAGAACTGTAAACAGGGCCAGTTTGCTGTCTCAGCAGGTAAATGTGGAAGCGGTCAAAGCATGAAGGCCGCTGTTCTGTCTCCAGGTCCCAAGTGGTGGAATGACAGAACCCGCACACAGACATGCACGTTATGTTTTTATAATAAATAACACATAATAAATATAGATAGATAACTTCTAAAATCTACTGCTAAGAAATAAGAAGGGGGCGGCTCAATCAGTCAAGCTCTTGCCAAGCAAGCATGAGGACATGAGTTCAATCGCCAGCATCCACATAAAAGTCATGTCCAGCAGAAGGCACCTATAACCCAGGAGCTGGGGAATGGGGGTGAGAGATAGAGACAAGCAGATCCCTCAGGCTCGTTGGCAGCCACTCTAACCAATCAGTAAGCTGCAGTTTCAGCAAGAGAACTTGCCTCAAAAATATGATGGAGAGTCACTGAGGAAGACATTGGACATCAGCCTCTGGCCTCCCATACCTGCACCACACACACATACACACACACATACACACACATACCTGTACCACACACACACACATATCTGCACCACACCACACACACATACACACACACAT
>NC_022014.1:77609435-77610126 GCF_000317375.1 Microtus ochrogaster
CACACACACATACACACACACATACACACACATACACACACATACACACACATACCTGCACCACACACACATACACACACACATACACACACATATCTGCACCACACACACAATCATACACACACATGCACTGTACACACATACACACCTGCATCACACACACACAGATGACAGACATATACACATGGGCACACCAAGAATAGGGCAAAAATCTACTAAAGCAGTAGGAACTCACAAGACAAAGAACCTTCACCAAGGTACCCTTTGTAGCCACCAGAACGACAAGGCTTGATAATACACAGAGTTCCAAACAGAAGCCTCAGAAAAATAGAGATTGCGCGTTAAGACTGAACAGACGGGTGGAAAGATGCCCAGGATGGCTTCACGAAGACTAAATGCAAATCTCTCAAGGATCAGATATATCCAATCAAGTTCATTATGCATCACAACGAAACCTAGGGGTCTTTGAAGAAACTGCATAGCACAAATTCACAATATTCACATATAACCCCACCAAGAAAAAAAAAAAAGGAAAGAGGAGGAGCTGGGGAGATGGCTGGGTTAGAGAGTGCATGCCACTGTGTGTATGTGTGTGTGTGAGACAGTACATGCCATAGTGTGTGTGTATGTGTGTGTGTGTGTGCATGCCACAGTGTGTGTGAGACAGTACATGCCACAGTGTGTGTGTGTG
>NC_022014.1:77610469-77613450 GCF_000317375.1 Microtus ochrogaster
TGTGTGTGTGTGTGTGTGTGTGTGTGTGTGTGTGTGTGTGAGGGTGCATGCCACAGTGTGTGTGTATGTGGGGGGGGTGCATGCCGCAGTGTGTGTATTGTGTTTGAGAGACAGTGGATGCCACAGTGTGAATATGTGTATGAGTGTATGTGTGTGTATGAGGGTGAAGGTGCATGTCATAGTGTGTGTTGTTGGGGGCTGTGGACCCCAGACCCTGAATTTCCTGTAAACAACTTGTGCTTGCAGCTGCTCTGAGCAAAACAACTTGTTTTCCTGTATCTGCAGCTGCTCTGAGCAGAGACCCTCAGGAGTTCCTGATGGCAGGGGAGTGGTTTCTGGTGGGTTTGCCTGGGGTGTGGCTGTCAGTTAAGGATCCCTATATAAGCTGCCCTGGAACACAAGAAAGGGGGCATTCCCTTTCCAATGATGACTTGTGTCCCTGTGTTGGGACCATTTGGAGTCCTGGCCTCCAGCTGCTCTTCCCTGCTAGAGATCTTTACTTTCCTTCTGATTTGAGTTACTGAAAGCTGTTTACCAGCTCTGCTTCATGAGCACGGGTTGCCTTGCCTTGAGGATCAGAGGATAAGGTTTTTTACCTGTTGGCCCACCTGACTGTGTTAGGTATATAAGCCTCCGTGGTGCTATTGAATAAAGGGCTTCTTACCAGTGACTAGAGTTCTGTCTCTGTGTGTGTGTTTGTGTGTTTCAATCTTCAGCCCCTTGCCCGAAGCTCATGAACTGTATGGTAGCGCATACAGCGCAGACAAGCATTGTGCACTGTATCCCTGTGTCTCTGTGTGTGTATGTGTTTAAATCTCCAGGCCCTTGCCCGAGGCTCGCAAGATGCGTGTGTGTGTGTGTGTGTGTGTGTGTGTGTGTGTGTGTGTGTGTGTAGGTCAAAGGACAACTTTGTGGGGTCTGCTTTTTCCTTGTTTATGTGGGTTGTGGGGATTAAACTCAGGTAGTAAGGCTTTCGTGGCAAGCACTTTTACTCACTGAGAAATCTGCACGCACGCGCGCACACACACACACAATTAAAATAATCAAAGTACATAATTTTTAGAGCAATGGCTTTAATTTTTCTATTTTTAAAGGTTTATTTATTTAACTTTATGTGTATGAGTGTTTTGCTTTCATGCATGACTGGACCATATACATGTTGCAGCTGAGGAGAGCAGAAAAAGGCATCTAATTTCCTGGAGGAGGTTCAGGCGGTTGTACGTTGTCCAGTGTGGGTTCTGGGAACCCAACTGCGATCCTCTACAAGAATAATGTAGGCTGCTAACTGCTGTGGTCCCTCATCAGCCCCCTTTCCACCATATTGTTTTGAGACTGACTCACCTACTGAACATGGAACTCACCAGTTGTTTAGACTGGGTAACCAGCAAGCTCCAGGAATCTGCCTGCTTACACCTCCCAGTGCTAAGATTACACACACAGACACACATATACACACCGTGGCATGCATATACACACACTGTGGCATACACTCTCACACACACACATATATACACACTGTGGCATGTATACACTTACACACACATATATACACACCGTGGCATGCACTCTCTCTCACACACACATATATACACACTGTGGCATGCATACACCCTCACACACACATACATGTATACACACTGTGGCATGCATACACCCTCACACACACATACATGTATACACACCGTGGCATGCACTCTCTCACACACACACACACATATACACACTGTGGCATGCATACACCCTCACACACACATACATATGCACACTGTGGCATGCACCTTCACACACAGACACACACAAACACTGTGGCATTCACCTACACACATATATCACACACATGTACCTACACACTAATAATAATTTTAATTAAAACACACCAAGGAAACACCTCTCAAATACTGAGGGTAAGTACAGACCTTTTGGGACATAAGATACCTAAGAGACGTCCCCACCAGCAGGTCACCTTCACAAGGACTGTAATGGAAATTTACCCAGCAGAAGGGAAGCACGGATAGATGAGAATCTGAATCCACCCCGTAGAAGGGAGATTGGCAGGAATGGCTAATGGGTGAGTTTACGTATACCACACATTTTCTCAGGCATGGCATGCTGGCTTACTTGTGTAAAACTCGGGAGGCTAAGGCAGAAGGATTGCTTTATGTTTGTGGCCAGCCTGGGCTATACAGAAAATCCAGGCTCACTTGGGCTACACAGTGAGAGACTGCCTTCAAAAAAAAAATCTCCACTTTCTAGTTCTTTAAAATAAAACTGACTACTCAAATCTAAATAATGGTTTGCTTCTGGCCAAGATGGAATAGCGGAGAATAGATTTCCAATGAGAATACAAAATTATACAGTCACCTTGTAACATTTCCTGGAAAAGTAAATATACATTTACCAGAAACTCCTGTGTATTTACTTAAGAGAAGTAAACACGCGTGTCCACTCAAACACTTGTGCCGGAATGTCCATAGCAGCTTTACTTATAACAGTGCTAAACTAGGCACAACCCCAACGTCCATCAGGAGGAGAATGGATAAGCAAGAGGCAGCATGAGGGAATTCTGCCCAGCAACATGAACAAACTGTGATAGACACAGCACACATGTGCACATCAAAAGCCTTCTGCAAAGTGGAAGGAGCCAGATGTCAACTACATGCTAGACAATGTGACTATCAGGAAATTCTACAAAGGGCAAAGTTACAGTGATGGGAAGTAAGTCAGCAGGGCCAGTGGGATGGCTCAGTGGGTAAAGACAGCAGTGTGAGTTCAAAACCATCAGGAGAAGGAGAGAACGGATTCCACAGGTTGTCCTCTGACCTTCACATATATGCCATGGTGCATGTAAGCACATGTGCTCAAGCGCGCACAGACACACATGGACGGATGGGTGGATGGACGGATGGATGGACGGACGGACGGACGGACGGGCGGGCGGGCGGATGGATGATGGACGGACAGACGGACGGACGGGTGGGTGG
>NC_022014.1:77613584-77642973 GCF_000317375.1 Microtus ochrogaster
GATGGATGGATGGATGGATGAGTGGATATTAAGAAACAAGGGAAGGGAGGGAGGAAAGTAGGGAAGGAGGGGGAAGGAAGAAAGGAAGGAAAGAAAGAGGAGAGCAAGGAGAAGGGAGGGAGGGAGAGAGGAAGGGAGGGGAGAAGGGAAGGAAGAAAGGAAGGAAGGGAGGGCAGTGGTTGGAGACAGGAGGATCAGCTGCTGTAGGTCAAAGGAAACCTCCAGGGTAGTGAGACTATTTTAGGTTCTGACTGTGCTGCTGGTCACGTGGGTAAGACGATTAGACAAAACTCGGTGGATTTCATGCTTTGAATTGGCAAGCTTTATTGCACCCAATTTGTACTTCAATAAACTCTTTTTTTTACAGATCGGCAGGATGCCACCAAGGCAGTGGCTATAAGGAGATTTATACCTTAAAATGTCTTAGTTAGAAAAGAAGGGTTTGAGATCAAACACCTTGATGTCGAAGCATGCAAAACGAAATTAAAGAGCTAAGAGCAGGGATGCACACACCAGGAAAGGGTAAAACACAGGAAAATTTAACACATCTCAAATTTTCAAATATTTTTGAAGATGAATAAAGAAGTGATAAACCTCGCCTAATGAATGAGAAAATAAGAAACAGATTACCTGATCGGGGGAGATGCCAGGCAAGCGTGAGGACCTGAGTTCAGATCCCCAGTACCCACAGAAAAGTCTGAGGCAATAGTGTGTGGCCATAACCCTAGTGCTGTGGGGTGGGGGTGGAGGTGAACCACTGAAGCTTGATGGACTGTTCGGACAGGGCCAGTGAGAGAGCCTGCCTCAAAAAAGTCAGGAGAACAATTCCTAAGGGGTGACAGCCCAGGTTACCTTCAGGCCTCCAAGTGCAAACACACACATGAGGGAGAAGGGGTTAGTTTTTAAAAATGGAAGAAAACAGACCAATATATACCAGTAATTAAATGCTTTCTATATATTTTTACTTGTGTGTGTAGTTTTCGAGATAGGGTCTCTCTCTACATAGTCCTGATTGGCCTAGACTCACTATGGTAGACCAGGCTGGCCTTAAACACAAAGATCTGCCTGCCTCTGCCTCCCAAGTGCTGGGCTTAAAGGCATGTGCCACCACACCTGGATTTCTATATCTTAAAAGCAAAAAGAAATTGGGAAATCAAATAAGAACAAATCCTATTAACAATAGCATTCAGAAATGCTAAATACTTGGTAGTGCATTGAGCGAAAGATTTGCCAAACTGTTCACTACTCTAGCAATATTTAACACAGCTGGGGAAAAAATCAAAGAAAAGCTAAATAAATGGAACAGTACACAATGTTCATGAACTGGACAACCTTACAATCAAAGATGCCTTCCCTCTCTATACTGCTCTGTGTGTCATAATCCTTGTCAAATACCAACAAGATTTGCTGTTAAAAATAACCATATAAAGAAGACAAATGTGCCAGGCTTTGGTGCTGCACACCTTTAATCCCAGAACTCAGGAGGCAGAGACAGGGAGATCTCCGTAAGTTCGAGGCCAGCCTGGTCTACAGAGCGAGTTCCAGGACAGGCTCCAAAGCTTCAGAGAAACCCTGACTTGAAAAAACTAAAAATAAATAAATAAATAAATAAATAAATAAATAAATAAATAAATAAATAAAAATAACAGGAAGAAGAAGAAGAAGCCGAAATTATTGGTCTGTGCCTATATCCTAGTGTGCAGGAGACTGAAGCAAGAGACTTGTGAATTCATGGTCAACCTTTGCTAACAAGCCAGTTTCTGTCCAGCCCAGGCTATGAAGCTAGACCTTATCTCAAAAACTAAGAGCCTTTACTGCTCCTTCAGAAGACCCACGTTCAGTTCCCAGCACACACATGGCGGCTCACAACACCTGTGACTCCAGCTCCAGAGAATCCAGCGCCCTCTTCTGGCCTCTGAGGACACTACACACACTGTACACATCAACTCATACAGGCACGTACACATATTTTCTTTTTAAAATTAAGTATTTAATAGGGGTCTTGACTTGAATAGAATTTAAAGCAACGATCCCTCCAGCGTAATCTCTAGTGCCTCCCATGTTTCCTATTTTAATCAAGTCAGGGTTTAAATGAGGAGCAATCAACACAGCAGATTCGTTCTCTCTGCACAAACTGAATTAAAATGAAGCCCTTCGTTATGAGGACAGAATCTTATTGGCTGCACCACCAAAAAAGAATAACACACAGCCTAAAGGTCCTTCAGAGCAGCCATCCAGCAAGCTTTGGGCAAAGGCCCCCTGCTCTGGTCAGAGAGAATCACAAATGGCACAGCACAACACATGGTGGGGTCTTTGATTTGTTTTCTGAAACTTTTATACATGTCTCCAATGCATCGTGATCACACCCAACTCCTCCCAGCACCTCCAACGCGCCTCCCTCCCGACTTCATCTTCATCTCCCTCCCAGCTTCATCATTCAGCTCCTCCCTCCCTCCCGACTTCACGTCCTCTTTTTCTATATAATCCACTGAGTCCTGGTGTTGATCATATACCCATGTATGTAGAGTCAACCACAGAATGTGGGGAAACCTGCCAGTGATCACACCCCCAGAGAAAAGAGACTCTCCCTCCCCTGGCATTCATCACCTGTCAACAGTTCCTCCGTTAGGAATGGGGCCCGGGGAGCCCCTCCCCCTTCCACGCCTGTGAAGGTCTTATGTGGGTAACCACAGCTGCCAAGAGCTCCTGCATACAGCTGTCCTATTGCGTCCAGAAGTCAGTCTCCCACAGCCCGCCTCCCATCCTCCTGCTCTTCCATCATTTCTGTCTCCTCTTCACAGTGTTCCCCAAGCCTTGATGGTGGCCGGGTTGATAGAGATGTCCCCTTAAGGGCTGGGCACTCACAGTTGGTTCTTCTCAACATTTTGATCCGTTCTGGGTCTCTGCCGTAGCCACCACCAGCTGCATAAACTCTAGGTGGAAAATGCAAAAGTACCAATGTAAAAATATTTCCAACAAATGTTGAGAGAAAAAATCAAATATCCACTTAGGAAAGATATACCTTGACCCTACCCCACATCATACACAGGTTACTTTAAGAAAAATCACAGACCTAAGTATGAAAGATTAAACTGTAGGCTTCTCAAAGCATAGGGACCAATATTTGTGTGAACTTGGTAAAGATCCTACAGAGAAGATTACATCACCTTTTTGTAGTTGTTTTTCTGAGACAGGGTCTTGCTACAAAACCCCTGGTTGACCTGATGCTTGCTATGTAGTAGAGTAAGTCAAGCTGACCTTTAACTCTTAGCAATCCTTCTGCCTCAGCCTCTCCAGTGTGTTCCAGGCATGCTCTATCATTCCTGAACACCTAGATAGGTATATTTGGATATACATGGATAAACGCATATATTCATTATTGATTGCTGTCCAGGGAGTTTTTTTAGCTTTTGAAGATTTTATTTTTATTTATGTGCATGTGTTTGTGAGTGTATGTCATGTGTATAGAGTCGTGAGCCCCTGACTTGGGTGCTGGAACTAAAATCAGATCCTCTAGAACAGTAGGAAGTACTCTTAGCTGCTGAGCCACCTCTTCCGCCTGCTATCAGTTTTGTTTTTAATGATAAAATTAATTTCAATAAAATTGAAAACTCTCCCTGAAAGACTCCATTAAGAAAATGAAAAGGGAAAAATAGGCTGAGAGAAAATATTTGTACTACATGTTTCTACCAAAGACAGTTCACCAAAAAAAAAAAAAGAGAACAATACAATTGATAAAAGAATAACAAAATAAATAACAGATAAAAAGAGTGGAACATAACACTACGAAAGGAAGCACAGGAAATCCTTATGGAACCCAGGATAATACAGCAATGGGAAAAGGCACAGGGCTGGGGAGACGGCTCCGTGGGTAAAGCCCTGGTCATGTGGGATCCCCAGAACGTACCTCAGGGCTGGCAGTGGTGGTGCACATCCATAATCCCAGGGTTCCTATGACATGGGAGGCAGAGACAGAAGAACGCCTGGAAACTGCATGCCAGCTACCGTGGCCTATGTGTCAATCAACAAGAGACCCTGTCTTAAACAGGCGGAGAAGAGCAACAATGGAGGTTGTCCTCTGACCTCTGCACACACACACCATGCCACAGGTGCCCACACACATGCACACAAAAGATTGGGGAAGAAAAAAGACAGAGCAGGAAGGCGGCTCAGGGCACAGAAACACCTGTCACAGAAGCCTGATAACCTGAGTTCAGATCCCCAAGCTCTCATAGAAGCCGGACACGGTAACACAATTGTAATTGCAGTGAACAAACTAGATATGGGAGGGGGAGGCAGGAGAATCTGCAGCAATGGGAAAGCCTGTCTCAAACAAGGTGGAAAGCGAGGGGGTTATCCTCTCTCCCTCCCTCTCTCTCCCTCTCTCTCTCTCTCTCTCTCTCTCTCTCTCTCTCTCTCACACACACACACACACACACACACATACACACACACGTTGTTTTAAAAGACACTAAAATAGCAACTGGGCCTAGATTTTCTCATCCTGAGTCATCAGAGAAACACAAATAGATTCCAATGAGACACACACACATCATACATTCAAGAATTGGCTTTGGATCTACCCTCCCTCCTTTTCTTTTTTGAGATGAGAGTCTCACCATGTAACCCTGGCTGTTCTAGAACTCACTATGTAGACCACCAGACTGGCCTTGAACTAGCAGAGTAAGTACTGGGATTGGAGGCATGCACTGCAGTGTCCTGCTTGCTTTGAATCTTTTCTTCAAGCTCAGCCTTTTAGCTACAGAGTGGAGTCTAGAAGAGAAGAAATCTGAGGGTGCAAACCACATATCTAATGCAGGCCCATCTCCTGGCTTAGTCCTCTTAGTGCTGTGGGTAAGTGATCCACCGGCGGCGCACCACAGCTTCAGGAGACTCGCGAGTTCATGTGTCTTCCCCACCTTCATTTTTAATTATACATATGTATATGTATGTAGAGGTGTGCGCACATGAGTAGATCAGTGCCCTTGGTGGCCAGAAGAGGGCGTTAGACCCCCTGGAGCTGGAGTTAGAGGCAGTGGTGAGTCACCCGGTATAGACGCTGGAAACCAGACTCAGGTCTTCTTCTGCCAGAGCACACATGCTTTTAGCCACTGAGCCATCTCTCTAGCCCTCTTCTCTCTTATTTCGAGAATGTAATTTTAGTGGCTTTACAGCAAAATGGAATAAGTAGAGAGTTCTCAAACCCCCTCCCTACCCACGTCACAGTCTTCCTTATTAGTTAAACCTCAGCTGTGAGCTACATAAAATCCTACAATAGAGGGACTGGTACTGAAGTCCTGCCACCATTGGCGTCCAGGAGTCATACACCATACCCCCACTGTCCCCTAGAAAACGTCCCTGTTTCCATCTGCCAACTCCTCCCCCTGTTCTGCAGTGAGTCCCTGGCAATCACTGTCCAGTCTTCTATCCAGAGTTGAGTTTCTCTCTAAAATGCTGAAATCCTGCACAGACTATCTCCTTTTTTTTGGGGGGGGGGGGGGAGAGGGACCCAGGAGCCTTACAATAAAGATATTACACAGAGATTTTGGATGCAAGGCTTAGAACACCTTCATTTTGAGGGCTCTGAGCAGCTTGGAAGGTCTGATCTAGGTTCAGTCCTTACTTGGGGTCCACAACCATCTTTCTGTTCTCATTTTTCTCTCCCCTCCCCCTCCCTGCTCATATTCCTCATCCCCTTTAAATTATACCAAGATTTCCTCCTATGAAAGCTAATTTAGGCACCATAACCGAGACTATATTTAATGTAAATGGAAGAAGCAGAAGCAGAAGGATTTATGGTCATAATAACCTGCTTGTAATAACATGGAGCGGGTCACCTGCTTAAGAAACAGTGGATTAAAAAGAAGGAAATTTACCTCCCCAAAGAGCGAATGTCACCAGAAAACCGCAGTAACGTCGTCTTGGATGTCCTTATTAAACCCCATAGATCTCTGAGTGTATTCTGGCTGGAGAGGGCCACTTCTTTCTAGTTCATAAGAATGGCCACTAAGAGGCCTGCAGCTGAGTTGGAAGGTGGGGGTTAGTTCCCAAGAAAGACCCAAAGGCAGTGCCTACCAGGCCCAGGGCTCATCTACACAGAGACCAGCACAAACTCTGTGTCCCTGACATCACACTGAGTCCTGAGTGGGGAGGGGTTCCTGACCCATGCTGAAGAAGGGGAAAAGATAGGAAAGCCGTAACCCCAGCTCAGACATCAGTGACATGTCCCTTTGTGGGCCCGGATAACAAGAAGTCTCCATCAACAGAACACTTAGTGGGTAGGATGTGCAGAAAGTGCCATGCCCAGATACGGGCATTGGCTACCCAGGTAGGCTCTATGCTTGAAAAAACCCTGGTTCAAAGCCACTGCTCCCTGGCTGGCAAAATCCACTATCAGCCCTGGGTGGCTCTCCAAGTCATTCTGTGTCTCCTGTCCTTAGGAAAGTGATCCAGGAACCACAGTTACCATGGGCTAGAGGATGAGGGCCATCAGGATGTCAGGCAGATTCAGAGCCTGGAGGTCTCCTCGGACACAGCATGATGGATAAGGGCACCTCTCCATCCCACCTTGCCTCATCAAGGCCTCTTTCTCCACTACAGACACCATGCTGCCTCCACCTCTGCCTCTGCCTTCCCTGAGAAGTGCTCTGACCAATGTCCGCTTCAGCCCTGCACTAGGGTCTTATCCTTAGCTTTCCCTTCCATCCAGTAAATTACAACAACTGCTTGCACCTTCCCACCTTGTAGGTTCTAATTCCATCCAAGATGCCCGCCGTATCTTTGTCTCTGTTGCTGTGACAAATACCTTGACCTAAAGCAACAGAAGCCAGGAAACCTTTTATCCAGCGTACAAACACACACAGGTTATGGTCCATCATTTGGGGGACAGCTAATCACATCCCATCCACAGTCAAGAGCAGAGAGAATCAAACACACGCATGCCGCCTGCTTGTCTTCTCAAGCCTAGCCAGCTTTTTCCTCTTATACTACTTAGGACCCAAATCAAGGAATGGCACCACCCACCCTGGATTGGGTCCTCCCACATCAGCCAACAATCCAGACAATACCCCATAGACATACCCACAAGACCAACCTGACCCAGGTAGTCCCTCGGATGAGGCTCTCTTCTGAGGTGACCTTAAGTTGTGACAAGCTGATGTTTAAACTAACCAGCGCCATACCAGAGTTTACCAAGTATCTTAGTTAGGGTTTCTGTTGCTGTGAAGAGACACCATGACCATGGCAACTCTTACAAAGGAAGCCATTTCATTGGGGAGCCTTACATTTTCAGAGGTTCAGCCCATTATCACCATGGTGCAACATGGTGGCGTGCAGGCAGACATGGTGCTGGAGAAGTAGCTGACAGTTCTACCTCTTGACTTGAAGGCCATAGGAAGTGGTCTGCCTCATTGGCTGTGGCTTGAGCATATAATGAGACCTCAAAGCCTGCCTCCATGTGACCCACTTCCTCCAACAAGACCACACCTCCAATAATGTCACTCCCCTTCGGAGCCATTTTCTTTAGAACCACCACGGCAAGTTACCATGGTTCTTGTTCTGACTACCTCCCCATTAGATTGTGAACCCCACAGGGGCAGTGACTACTGATCCTCGTGTCTCACTGCCACCTACCAATGACAGGAAGTAGATGGGCATTTCTAGAACACAGTAGATAATAAATGCTTCTTGACCAAATGTATGTATCACTTGGGTCTGTAGAAGGAAAAGAAAGGAGATTGCCTCACCACATTGATTTCCAGTCCATGAGCTATTCCAGGTCCCCTGGGAATCTCAGATGCGGAATATCCCAACCCCGTTCTGTGTCCCCCAAACAAACGGAGCAAAGCCCAGTCTGGAGCCAACAGGAAAGCTGCAGGCAAGCCCAGTGCTTGGTTGACAAGACACTCTGTGGCTCATCCACACTCAGAGGCCTTTAGGATCCCTGATGCTGCGGGGTACAGTGGACAGACGGGACAGGACGGGACAGGATGGGACAGGACGGTCCCATCCGCTCCCTCCCACAGTGGCAGGTTGACCTTCCCCACCTGCAGCCTTTCTTTCCATCCCAGAAACATCCGAGCTTGCAGGTTGCAATTAACATTTGCTTGGAAGATCTCCATTTTATTAGAGCCTCCTAATGAAGCATTGTTCCCACCCACCCCCAGCGCCCACACATACCTCACCTTGCCATGGAAACTGGTTTCTATTTGAATGCTGGGGCAGGGAAGGGTCCAGAGATACCCAGGAACTGAGCCAGGCTCTCTTAGACTGGTCTGGCTTCTTCTTATCCCAAAAGTTCTCAGATCCATCCTGATCCTCCCCATTCCTGGGGTCCATTGGAGACTCTGAGTCTGAACTCAAATTGCTGGGGAAGCCCATCAGGCTAGAGAGATGGCTCCGTAAGTAAGGTGTATGCTCCACAAGCATAGGGATCTGAATTTGATGCCCCATGACCTACATAAAAGCCAGGTGTGGGGCTGGAAAGATGACTCAGCAGGTAAGGAACGCTGGCTGCTCTTCCGGAGGACCCAGTTTCCATTTCCAGCACCCACATGATGACTCACAACTAGAACTCCAGTTCCTAGGCATCCAACGCCGTCTTCTGACGGGCATGGGCACCAGGCACATATGTCATACACTTATATACATGCCAGCAAAAATACTCATACAATAAAAATAAAACCAAAAAATTTATTTTTATTTATTTTTTTGTTTCAAGATCTGGCTTCTCTGTAGCTTTGGAGCCTGTCCTGGAACTAGCTCTTGTAGACCAGGCTGGCCTCGAACTCACAGAGATCAGCCTGCCTCTGCCTCCCGAGTGCTGGGATTAAAGGTGTGTGCCACCACTGCCCTGCTTAAAACAAAAAATAATTAATTAAGCCGGCTGTACTGGCTAATTTTATGTCAACTTGACACAAGCTAGAGTCACCAGAGAGGAGGAAGCCTCTCAAGTGAGTATATTTCCATAAGATATGGCTGTATGCAACCCTATAGGACATTTTCTTATTCAGTGATTGATGTGGGAGGATCCAGTCCACTGTGGGCGGTACCATTCCCAGTCAATTGGTCCTGAGCTGTATAAAAAGGCTAGCTGAGCAAGCCATGGACTGTGACCTGAAAGTGTAAGGTAAGATAAACCTTTTCCCTCCTCTAAGTTCTCTTGTTCAGAGTGTTTTATCACAGCAACGGAATGAAACTAGAATAGCTAGCTGGTCACCCTATCTCTAAGAAACTTTAAGGGTCCTTGTGAAGCTAGGGAGACAGAGAGCTCAGTCAGTAAAGGGCTTGCTGTGTGAGGAACCAAGTTCAATCCCCAGTGCCTACATAAAAAGCCAGTGTGGGGCGCATGCTTGTAATCCTAGTACTTGGGAGGCAGAGACAGGCAGATCCTGGGATTCACTAGCCAGGCAGCCTTACCTACTTGGTGAGCTTCAAGTCAGTGAGAGACCCTGTCTCCAAACAGCAAGATAGACAACTCCTGAGGAATGACGTCCAAGGTCGACCCCTGACCTCCACAAACATATATACACACACCCCAGCTGCTCAGATGGAAACCCCCGAAAGGAAGGCATTCTCTCTTCCCCTTTACCCTGCCCTACACATTCTACATGACAGGCCCTCCTCCCATAGACTCCTCCTGTCCACCCTACATTGCCACCGCCACCAGTACCTAGTCCAAGTGAATAAGGGTCAACGGGTTAAGAGTACTGGGCCCAGATGCCAATGCAGAAGGAACAGACTGGATGTCCTGGGGTGAATTATGACACACACACACCTCCAAAAAAGACATCATGTTGAAGTCCCAACCTCTGGTCCTATAGGCACGGCCTTATTTGGCTCTTTCCGGGTCTTTGCAGATGTAGTGGAGTTACAATGAGGTCACCAGGTCTCTAATGTGATGTGTCCTTATATAAGGAGTGAAGTCTGGATAGACATACAAGCGGGAGGAAGACAGTGTGCAATAACTAAAGTAGAGATGGGTGTGGCCATCTCTAAGTTAAGGCCAGTGGTTGTTGGAAAGATCAGTTGGCAAAAATGGCTAAATGATAGGCACTCCCTGCCCTCCCTACTAACCCAGAAGCTGGTGCCCTCAACTGCGAGATCGTCCATTTCTGCCATTTTAAGTCACCTAGATTTGGTTCTTTGTTATCTGTGAAGTAATTCACCGGGCAAGGAAGTGGGCTGGGAAGAAAGCCACACCAGGCAAGTGGCAGCCGGAAGAGGAAAGAGAGTGAGAGCAACCACGGGGTCTGGAGCCAGGAAAGTGGCACACAGTGCTCCACGGAACAAGCGTGGCCCGGGCTCTTCCAGGCCAGAGTGTGGCCTTGCTCTATAGCAGTGATTCTCAACGTAGGGATCCAACAACCCTTTCGTAGGGATCACCTAAGATCAGATATTTACAATATGATTTGTAACAGTAGCAAAATTACAGTTATGAAGTAGCAACGAGAAGAGATTTATGGTTGGGGTCATTACCACATGAGAACTGTATTAAAGGGTCGCAGCGTCAGGAAGGTTGAGAACCCCTACTCTGCAGCATTATCTCATCCAAGTTCAAGGTGGCCAGGTTAGAGGCCACTCTCTGATGTCACTTAGTCTCACGTCACTAATGCCCCTTCTCTGCCTCCTTCTATGCAAAACCCCTGTGCCTGCATTGCCCCCTGGGAGTACCCTAATTAGAATTGGGGCATGGCCTCAGTCATTAAAATCTTGGTTCCTCTTTATGTGGGTGGTGTCTTTAGGCACCCTCTGAAATGTATGTCTCTCAGACTGTGTACTCCCCAGAAGGAAGACTGAGATAAAAACATCTGTTGAAACCATTTGTCATCTGGATCTAGACCTGGAGCTGGGCAGGTGACCCCAGAGAGTGGGCATCAAAGACCAGGAGAGAAAAGAGCATGGCAAGAAGTCCCCACACATGTCAAGGCCACCACTATGAGCAACAAGGGCTCGTCTCTTCCGGTCCCACCTGGGAACAGAACAAAGCCACCACCCGGGATTGTGCCCTGGCAAGATGAGGAGCAGGGGGACTCACTCAGAACTGAACAAGTGCCTTCCAGGCTTCTGCTGGCTTCCTCCAGATCCCTGGGGCAGAATCAGAGGTGCCTGCCTTGCCTGGAGGCAAGGCTACAGTACCAGTGTGAACACAGGGGTAGGGGGGCACCTAGAGAGAATCTTGTCCCAGCTTATCTGGCTGTGGCTTTGGCTGTACCAGCCAGCCTGATAGGTAGGTCCATCCTGCAGATCTTTAAGAAAGGGGTTTTTCCCAGACGGGATATATGTCTTCTCTTTTCAGATGTGGGTCTGAGGCAGGGCAGCATTTAAGGCGAGAGCCTTTTTATGTTCTGTTTGCCCATATGACAAACCCGGGAAACCCACCAGTGGCCAGTGGGTAGCTTAGGTCCTGGGCAAGAGAACATTTGGGATGTGGTCTTCTTCAGAGATAACCTGGGGCAGAGAACCCACAGCAAGGATGGCTTCAAGGATTGAAGTAGCCAGGCTACCCCACTCACCTCACCTACAGACCCTCATGAGGCTAGAGCTGACATAGGCTGTCCCCGCTGTGGGCACAGCCTAGGCCACAAACCTGCTTGGGAAATCTGCTGTTTGGAGCTGGACAGCTTGGATGGAATCTTCCCCCTTGAGAATGGGAACTGTAAGGGGGGATGGCTTCACGAGGGCTCTACTTCAGGAGTGGGCTAAGGCTGGGGTCATGGGAGCAGGCTAGTTACCCTGAGATGAGCTCCTGACCAATGATTAACTCAGTGTCCCTCCTTCCATCCTTCCCCAGTTCTCTGTGGGCAACCCTGTGTCCACACCCGTGTCATTTTGCCCTAAACTAGCAAATGGGGACAGCAGGAGGCTCCTGGAGGCAGAAAGGATTCTGAGATTAAGAGTCATGTCCATGCGCTGAGGGGGCAATGGAGAAGGTGATGCTGTCCTCTCCTTCTGCTCATGGAACAGAGAGAGCCGTCTACCTGAACCCCAGACTCCCCGCGGCTGAGGCTGATTCCCAGGCCTCCTGATCTTCCAACCCTGACTCAGGCCACAGGAAGTTCCATAGCGAGTCAGTTCCTCTCAACTCATTCCTCCCAGCAACCTCTTTCCATGGGGGTAAACTGAGGTCCAGAACCTCCAACAAGCTGTTGGTAGGATCTAAGCCAGGATATGGATCTGCTCTCCCTCAGCCAGCCTACCACTCTCCAAAAAAAGAGAGAGGAAAAACTCCTTTCCATTGGAACAAAGGCTGCTCGGCTAGGGCCACGGGGTGCTGGCCCGGCGCGCATCTTCGGGAAAATTACAGGTATCACTTCATCTGCTAGGGGAAAAAATAACCCTGGGAACCGCCTGCAATTACAGCTCGTCACTGCCGGCTGTGCGACTGCAGGCTAAGTACCTGGTAATCAGAGAGCTGGAGACAATGCGACTCGGGCTTTATTTAGTGCCTGGCCACTCCCCCACCTCGAGCCAGCCCGCGTGCTGCAACAAGGGGCCTGTGGCGCCAACACCCAGAAAAGCCTCCTCCAGATCTTCCCACGTGAAGACGGAGTTCGGCCATCCGCAGAAATTCTCACTTTTCTTTGCCCTAGAAGTCGTGCTGAGTGTCTCTGGACCACCTGGCAAAGCTCCCCTCCTGCCTCTCTTTTGACCATTTAGTCTTTTTTAATTGATTTATTTGTGTACATATGTGTCCACCGTGGTAGGGGGGAGGGGAGGGGGACGGCGCAGGTGTGGTCTTGTTTACAGGTGCAGAGGTCTCTGAGGTGGGGTCCCTCTCTTAGACCTGGGGCTCGCATTTGACTCTGCTGGACCAGAATCCAGCAAGCTCCAGCAATCCTCCTGTGTCTGCCCACCCCACTGGAGTTGGAGTTACAAGTATTTGCAGGGCCACTCAGCTTGCTCTGTGGGTGCTCACAGTTGTGGTTAAAACACTCTGAACCGCTGAGCCCTCTCTCCAGCCCCCTATTTAAGATTTTATTCAGCATTCACTTCTTTTAAATGATTTGTTTGTTTTTATTTTAAGAGCGTATGTGGTTTGCCAGCAGGTTTGTATAGGCACCATACGTATGCAATGCCTGGGGAGACCAGAAGAGGGCGTTAAATCCCCTGGAACTAAGACGGATGGCAAAAGGAACAAGGAAGGGCTAAATGGACAACAGCTGGTCTCAAGGTCTGTAAGATCTGGCGAGAAGCTCAAGGCAGAGCACCTGCCCAGCATGCCCAAGGCCCTGGAGCAAGAAAGATCCACCAGGTTCTAGGCCAGTGACTGCCTAGAACCCAGCGAGAAAGGAAGAGAATGAATGGGCAGGGGGAGCTTGAAACACAGCAGCTGGGCCCAACAGTTCATACCCATGGTTCCACTCACGAGACTGAGGTAGGAAGATTCCCTGAGCCTGGAGTTCAAGACCATCCTGGGCAACCAAGTGAGACACCCCGCCCCCGACCTCAAACTGAGAACAAACAGCAGAAAGGCTCCTCCTGGGTGGGAGCAGGAGTTTGGATTTGTGGCCATTCACTTCTCTCCCAGGAGTGGAACGATATGATTTATATTTGGAAAGTATGCTGATGCCGGGTGGAGTGGATGGGGCCATCAGAATGGCTCAGTGGGGAAAGACCAAGTACCAACAATGGTGTGGGACCTTTAAGAGGTGAAGCCTGGAGGGAGAGTCCTTCGGTCAATGAGGGTGTGTGCTCCAGGCATCATGTGACCTTAGTTCACTGTGTCAAGATGCAATCTTGTATTCACACGTGTGTTCCACCACGGGACACAGCCAAGAGGACCCTCATCAGAACCCAGTCAATGCCCTTGGATTTCTGAAACTGAGACCAAATAAACCTCTTTTTGTATAAAAGTTGACCAACCTCTGGTATTTCATTACTGCAGTGAAAACAGACTGATACACCTGCCCTTCCCTCCATCATACAGAGGCTGGTCTGGGATGTCACCCAGATGTCCTCTGTCTTCTATGCCTGCCCACTGAGAGCTCCCTACCAGAGATTTGGGGGACAGCAAGAAAGCCTCTGCACCAAGCAAGTCTAGCGACGTCACCTCCTCTGAAACTTAAGCACCCCACAGGCAGGGCTCTCATGATTGTTGTTTCCACTGGGTCCCCAGTCCCTGGGGTTAAAGATCACCCCCGTCCCCCGTCACCTTGTCCTTCGTACCACAAACAGACACAGCCTTCTGTTGTTTAGGCAGTGAACCCACCCTAGACCAAGTATCCTGAAGGCAGCCCCTCCCTCTGTCAAACCTCTAATTCAAAAGAAGTCGAAAGCAGGAATATGCTAGAATTCTCTGAGCTTTGGTCAGGGTGGAATGGATCTACCTGTATGGGCCATCCTAATGTGTAAAACACCAAGGCCGGGCGGTGGTGGCGCACGTCTTTAATCCCAGCACTTGGGAGGCAGAGGCAGGCAGATCTCTGTGAGTTCGAGACCAGCCTGGTCTACAGAGCTAGCTCCAGGACAGGCTCCAAAGCCACAGAGAAACCCTGTCTCGAAAAACCAAAAAAAACAAAAAACAAAAAAAAAAACAAAAAAGCTAAAACACCAAGCAACCACACCCTAGGTCAGAGTATGTAGCCACACTTGTTAACAACTTTGAACAAGTTAAAACTCTCTGGTGATGGCACATGCCTTTAATCCCAGCACTCAGGAGGCAGAGGCAGGCAGATCTCTGTGAGTTCTAGGCCAGCCTGGTCTACAAGAGCTAGTTCCAGGACAGAGAAACCCTGTCTCAAAAAACAAAAAAACACCAACTCTCCGACCTTCAGACAAGGTGGAAATGGGCTCACTATTTTGGGCCTCCACAATCTTTCCATTCTGTAACTGACTCTCCTTCCATCACCCAATTCCTATGAAAAAAGTCCCCATTTTCAGCACTTAGAATAGTTTATGTGTTCCTGATTGGACTCTGACTGGTACATAAAATGTTTAAGTGGGAGGCACAAAATTGGTCTGCATGAAGTTTAAAATGTTAGCCGTCTATTGATCCTGTCTCCTGGGAGGCTGAGTCTCAGCTACAACAAAGCAGAGTTAAACACAACACCCTCCAGCAAACAAAGTCACAGGAACAATGGGCTGGGAAAGACCTTAATGATGTCTTTGTGCTAACAACTGCCCAATGCTGAAATCCCATGCAATGTCTGACAAGATGGTTGTATCTTCAGTGCTGGTGTATTTGTTAGCTACAGTAGCAGCACTGCTGTGTAACAAACCACCCCAAAACTTGGTGGCTTAAAATAACGGGTATTTTCTTTCTTCGAGGTCATGGGCTTGGGTGGCACTACTTCTGAATAAATGTTGCCGAGTTTTGGCTCCATCTGGGTTTAAGGCTGCTCTATGCATCTGTATGTCCTCTTTAGTCTAGACTCTACCTGAATGCTCTCCTAAAAGGAGAGCCCAGGAGAGAGAGCCAAACCATGTGGTCCTGTGTTTGCCAAAGTTCTGTTGCTAGTCACATGGCCTAGGGACACTCTGAAGCTAGGAACACAGTCTCCAGCAAAGCACAGAGCTGAGTGAAACCCCACCAGAGGGTACAGAGTGTGGAAGAAGTTGCAGCAGCTGGCTATGTTGCTTAGGGCTGGAGGGAGTCACATGGAAACACAGAAAGGGAAAACCATGGACTCCACAGGACTTGTAGAGTCTACACAGACCCTAGGGTGGATGTATAACACTCTCTACATCCAGGCCCAGGAAGCCTCATTTCCAGAAAGGGAAGGAAGATTTGGCTGTAGCTGGGGGGGCAGAAGAATAAAGGCTCAGTCAGAGGATAGGACAGCAGCCAGTGGGATTAAAGGGGTTCTTTTCCTTGTGTCCGGGAAGCCCCGAAGCAGGCAGTGTTCCCTGTGTATTAGCCCAGATACACTAGGCAGGCTACAAGCATCCCGTGTCCAGTCTCAAACAAGTTTCTCTCTGGCCACGATGCACCAGCCACTCAGACTGGCAGGTGCTCACTCGTCCTTGCCCCTCAGAGACCCAGGTCAAAAGGTTTGCCCCTTCAATGGGACAGGCACATAGCAGATCGTCTATAGGCTCCTAGACATGAGCACATACAAACGTCTTTCATGGCCATGCTGCGCCGTTCACAGGGATTTATTGATTAGCAAGCATTACACATTCATTCTCCATAGATGAACTTGTGCTCAGAAGGCAAAGAGCCTGAAGCTGGAGGCAGAGCCACCCTGTGTCCAGGTGCTCTCTGACAGTCCCAGGCAATAGGTGTCTGTCTCTGTCTGTCTCTGTCTGTCTGTCTGTCTCTCTCTCTCTCCCTCCCCCTGCTGTTTCCACTCATTCCTTTAATACACAAGGATTGGAATCCTGCTACACAATGGGATTTGTGGCTATACAGTCAACTCGAGAGGTCTCTCAGCCCATGGAGGTCACCCCTATGCGAACCCTATATCCATGCTGTTTACCGACCCAATCCCACATTTTCCTGGGTCACTGCATCTAATCCATGAGCAGGATCTAACTCTAGTCTGAAATCATTCTGAATTTCCATCCTCCTTTAGCTGCTGATAAACCTGCCCACTGTCCCCTGACCCCTGACCCCTGACCCCTAGCTGGTGGTCCCAGCTACTTTTCTCTTGCTATGATAAGACACCACGACCAAGGCAGCTTGTAGAAGAAAGAGTTGATTTGGGGCTTACAGTATTGGAAGGATAAGTCTATGACCATTATGTCAGGGAGCATGCCAGCAAGCAGGCAGGCATGGTGCTGGAGCAGTAGCTGAGAGTTCACATCTTGATCCACAAGCACGAGGCAGAGAGAGATAACCAGGAATGACATGGGCTTTTGAAACTTCAAAGTCCACCCCCACCCCACCTCACAGTGACACGCCTCATCCAGCAAGGCCACTTCCACTGTTCCCAAATCATCCCACCAACTGGGGAACAAATACTCAAATAATCAAATGTCTTAGTTAAGGTTTCTATTGCTGTGAAGAGAAATCGTGACAAAGGCAACTCTTCTAAAGGTAAGCATTTAATTGGGGTGGCTCACTTACAGTTCAGGGGCTCAGTTCATTATCATCATGGTGGGAGCATGGTGGCATGCAGGCAGACATGGTGCTGGAGAAGCCGAGTCCTACATCTTGCAGGCAATGGGAAGTCGATGGCGACACTGAGTGTGGCTTGGGCACATACGAGACCTCAAAGTCCTCCCCACAGTGACACACTTCCTCCAAGGCCACACCTACTCCAACAAAGCCACACCCTAATAGCACCACTCCCTATGAGATTATGGGGGTCAACAACATTCAAGCTACCACAATAAGTACATGGGGGTCTTTCTCATTCAAACCCCCACACAGAGCAGAGCTGGGCGGTGGTGGCACACACCTTTAATCCCAGCACTTGGGAGGCTGAGGCAGGCGGATCTCTGAGACAGCCAGGGCTATACAGGGAAACACTGACTCGATAGATAGATGAGAGAGAGACAGACAGACAGTCCTGAAGTCTGTCCCTCACATAGCAGTCAGGCAATCTTTTTCTTTTCTTTTCTTTTTTTTTTTTTTTTTTTTTTTTGAGATAGTATCAATACGTTGCCCTAACTGGCCCCTGGCTGGTAATAAACCTCCTATCTCAGCTCCCAAGGGCTAGGACACTACCAGCCCCAGTCAAGGAATTTTCTTTAAAAGCCTGCAGTAGGAACTGGGTGTGGCAGCTCACGTGGGGCTCACCAATAGCCAATGGGGTGTGGCGGCTCACATGCCATAGACTGCTTTCCCCGCCTTTCCTGCTTCCTCCTTCTTTACTCCCACATCTAAACATCACATTGCTAAAGAAAACATCCATTCCTCTCTGCACCTACTATGGGGAGAACCCAGGCTAAAGTTGAGCTGCCTGAGCAGCGAGGGCGGAGCCACACTGAACTGTGGACATTGATGGGCAGAAGGCAGGAACCGCCCTCAGGCCTATCAGAGGTTCAGGGGAGAGCAAAGTCCAGTGAAACCCCCCGAGTCTCGAGGGCAAGAGAGAAGAGGGCAGGGACCAACCATCAGGACCTTCTGGACCAAGGGAGGAACTTGAAACCTGAGGATGGTGAGAAGCCAGGAAGGGGTCATTCAAGAGAATCCACGTGACCCAATTAAAGATGGCTGCTGATTGCCTTGCCTTGAGGATCTGTGTGTCTAGAATCCTTCCTTCTCGACTTCTAGTTCTCTCTTAACCTACATCCCCGCCATCTCCCATTGCTTCTCCACTCCCTGTAGCTCCATTTCCCTCTTCCTGGGTCCCGTGCCCCTCTACCCGCCCCTCCTGTGCCTGCGCTGTGAAACCTTCACTCTCCCCTAACGAGACAGTGAACACTTGAGCCATAATGTCACCAGAGCAGTAATGGAGACCATATTTCCTAAGCCCATTCAGGACAAAGGTCTGAGAAATTCAAGCACTCTTACAGAGGTGACAGGCCAACGTTTGAAATTGGGGCTGTCGCGAGCTCGGAGATGTATGTGAATCCAAGCGGCAGGGGTCAGACGAGGAAGAAATCACTGTCCCCAGCATGTTCGAAGGAGGACTCGGAGGCGGGCAGTGTGGGAGACCTTGGGATTTGTAGCTGGCACGCCTGGCTTCTGTCCAAAACCCCCACCAGCAGCAGCTGAATGACCATGGACAGGTGACATCATCTCTCTAAAATGGCACCGTTTTCACAGGAAGATGGGTTAATAATACAGGATTAATTAGGACTCCGGGACACAAGTGATGAGACACACAGAAGCTGGGTTGAAATGAAGAGGGAAATTTATTGTCGGAGAGTATCAGGAGACAGATAGGTGTGTGCAGGACTAGAGAAAATGGGACTTGGCTCATTCCCCTTCCCAGCCATGCTGGAGAAAGCCAGATGCAGGGATTAAGGGTCTATGTGGGAAGGGTGAGCTCTTTGGGGCCAAGGACAGAGCTCAGGGATTGGGTGCTTCTGTAGCATATATGAGGAAGCCTGATTCCCAGCACCACAAACAGAGAGGAAAGGAGGGAGGAGGGAGATGGAGGAAGGTTAGAGAATCAAGGGAAGCAAAGAGGGTGCAGAGGAAAAGGGGAAAGGAAAGAATAAGGAAAACATGGCTTCCCGGAAAAGGACAGATATTTAACCTCCCCTATGCCAACTCCAAATTCCCAGGAGGCATCTGGGTCAGAGAGTCAGGTGACACAAAGAGACCAATCAACTAAGACCATCATGCATGACTATTCAGACAAGTCCTGGACCGGTAATCCCCATCGTCCATCCGTGGGTAAGGTTTTGTCTCAGATGAGGCGGGGAGCGAGGACAGGTAGTTAACAAACAGGAAACACAACAACTGAGTCCTCCTGTGAAGAGACCGAAGTCCATCCCGCAATAATGGTACCCACAGATGTTACCTCCAGGGAAACTGTTCTCTGCAGCTGTTGTGATCAGTATGGCTGCCTCCTGCCTCGGACTCTCTGCTTCCTGATCCAGGTGAGTCATTCATAGCTCACAGTACCCTCCACACCATTCCCCTGACTCTAGAGCTCAACCTGTGAGTCGCAACCCCTTTGGGGATCAAATGACCTTTCTCTTAGGTCACCTAAGACCAATGGGAAATGCAAATATTTACATTATGATTCCTATCAGTAGCAAAATTACAGTTATGAAGTAGCAGCAAAAAATGATTTCATGGTTGGGGGTTACCCCATGAGGACCTGTATTGAAGGGTCACAGCATTAGGAAGGTTGGGAACCACTGCTCTCCAGGGTCAAGAGTAACTTTCCATTCTTGCCTTTGTTATCTCTCCACAGCATTCAAAGTCGCTGTGCCCCTTTGTCTTCTTTTTATTATTATTGTTTTAGTTTATGTGTATGAGTGTTGCCTGTGTGTGTGTGTGTGTGTGTGTGTATATGCACCATGTGCATGCAGTACCTGCAGAGGACAGAAGGAGGCAGCAGATCATCTGGAACTGGAATTATAGCCCGTTGTGAGCCACAAGTAGGTGATGGCCCTCTGCAAGAGCAGGCAGTGCTTTTAGACACTGAACCATCTCTCTGGTCCCTCCCACCCTTTGTCCTCTTGAAATTCCTTCTTTTTTAATTTATTTATTTATTGAGGATTTCTGCCTCCTCCCCGCCACCACCTCCCATTTCCCTCCCCCTCCCCCTATCAAGTCCCTCTCCCTCATCAGCTTGAAGAGCCATCAGGGTTCCCTGACCTGTGGGAAGTCCAAGGACCGCCCACCTCCATCCAGGTTTAGTAAGTTGAGCATCCAAACTGCCCAGGCCCCCCCAAAGCCAGCATGTGCAGTAGGATCAAAAACCCATTGCCATTGTTCTAGAGTTCTCAGTAGTCCTCATTGTCCACTATGTTCAGCAAGTCCGGTTTTATCCCATGCTTTTTCAGACTCAGGCCAGCTGGCCTTGGTGAATTCCCGAAAGAACATCCCCATTGTCTCAGAGTGTGGGTGTACCCCTCGCGGTCCTGAGTTCCTTGCTCGTGCTCCCCCTCCTTCTGCTCCTGATTTGGACCTTGAGATTTCTGTCTGGTGCTCCAATTTGGGTCTCTTCTTAACTCTGAGTCCTTATCCTACCTTTGGCATTTCCTCTAACTTTACTGGCTTGTATCACCCTGTCTCCTTCACTGGTTCTCCTGGAGCCTGTCAACCTCCAACAGTGTCATCCCAAGGGCCACACCCATTTCTGTGGCTTCACACATCACACAAGGCAGTGGCTGTCAAGTCTTGCTCGACACCGAGCTCCCCCAGACCTCAAGACTCCCGTGTCCAGCACGGCTCCTTCTTGCAGTTGTGGCAAACACGGCAGAGAGAGTTCAGTCTCCCCAGCCTAACTTTTCCAGAACTCAATAAATGGCTCCCTCTCTCGCAACCAGACACCTGCAGCAGCGACTTTCAGGTGCTATTAGAGCCACATCAGGTCGCGTAACCTTGCACAGCAGCCAAAACGGTGAGGAGTTAGCGGAGATTCCTCTTTCCCCGTCCCTGGCATCCAATCCATCAGCCGGCGGGCAGTCGCTGTCATCAATCAAAGGCGAATTCATCCACTTCCCTCCATCCATCTCCACCACACCTGAGCTGCCTGCTCTTCCCCAGATGTCCCTAACTGCTCTCCTGGCTTCTCGATTGCCCATCCACCTGCTCTCTCTTCAGCAGCCGACTGGGGAGGTGAAACCTATAAATCAGAGGAAGTTACTCCCTGATTAAATGGCCTTCTTTAACACTCGGGCTAACATGCCAACCCCTCATCCCGACCTCACATGTCCCAAACGTCCGTGCTACTGCCCGCATGCCATTTCCTCTTGATGCTGGTGCGTCCTTGTCCAGGATGCCAGCCTTCCGCCTATTCTGAAATAGACCCAGTTTATTCCTGCCTTTGGACCAGCTGTTTCCTCTACCTGAATCATCCCCCATCACACTCCCATGACACCCCCAGTCCTCATCTTCATATGCCCAGCTCTGCTTGTCTTATGAAGGCCACCTCCTCCAGGAAGCCTTCCCTGAGTGCTGTATGTAAAAATGGGGCCTCAGACTGACTAACTGATATCTCAGCAGAGAATATACTGCCATTGGTGCTTCTCAGTTTTATTCATGGTGTACTGCTCACCCCCCTTCAAAAAAAAAAAACAAATCACTTTTATCAGCATAAGAATCTCAATTCTGGCACAGAGAGGGAGGGGAGTGGCTGGCTGATGTAAATCAAGCTGGCTTCCAACTTACCCTATAACCAAAGATGACTCTGCCTCTGCCTTCCTCTTGCAGGCAGGCACCACCATGTTTGCTTTATACATTGGTAGGAATTGAACTTGTGGCCAGGCTCCATGCCCAGCCCCACTTGGGTATTTCTTCATTTATTCTCTGTATCTAAAACGGTGCCCATCACACTTCTTAGTCAAGGGGCAAATGGGGTAACGAGCTACTGACTTGTTACAGAAGACAGTGGCTGGTAGATGAACAGACAGACAAATGCCCAGCAGGTAACAGAGACGAGAGAGAGCTAATGAAGGGGATGGGGTGGGAGGAGGCTTGCAGGGATCTCACAAGGTTGAACTGAGTTCAAGGACAGCCTGGGCAGCACAATGAAACTTAATCTCAAAAGACTAGGTGTTGCAAGGGGAGCCAGGCTGCTTGTCCATCCCGGCACCCAGCTAGCTTAGCCGCAAAATAACCACACAGAAACTGTATCAATTAAAACACTGCTTGGCCCATTAGCTCTAGCTTCTTACTGGCAAACTCTTATATTAAGTTAACCCATTTCTATTAATCTATATATAACCACGTGGCAGTGACTTACCAGGTAAAATTCCCAGCATCTGTCTCCTGCGGATCCATGGCGTCTCTCTGGCTTTCCTTCCCCCAGCATTTAATTATGTCTTCCCCGTCTACCTAAGTTCTGCCCTATCAACAGGCCAAGAAAAGCAACACACAGAGGGGACTCCCACATCAACTAGTTGGAGATAGAGGAGCTGGAGAGATGGCTCAGCAGTTAGGAGCACTTGCTGCTCTTGCAGAGGACTGGATTCAGTTTCCAGCTCCCAGGTTGGGGCAGCTCACAACTGCCTGTAACTCCAGCTCTTGAGTACCCAACACCCTCTTCCAGCCTTTGCTGGCACTACACACATACATACAAAATAAAAATAAGTAAATCTTTAGTTAAAAGTGACAGAAGAGAGGGACTTGTTTGGGGCAGCTGCTGAACCTCCAGAGAGGACAGCAGAGGAAGGCCAGGGCCCAGGACTGTAAGTTACAGCCTGTGGTGGGAGGTTTGCACAAGCCAGGGGTTAATTGCAAGTCTGTGGAACAAATTTTCCATTCATCACCCTCCTGTACTGCTCCTGCCTACATGAGCACCCTGCCATTCAGAGAGCCTCCAGGGTAGGGCAGCGTGGCAGGACTGCGCGTGGGCCGGAGCTGCCAACGTGAGCACCGGTTCCTTGCCCTCAGCCATGTGTGCCTCCTGTGTCTTAGCTGCGTAGCCACCACCCAGGCAGTCTTGCTAGAGCAGAGCCAGAAGGGGAGCAAGTCCTGCGTGGGACTCCAGAGCTCTCTTGCCTGCATTTCCATTCAGTGGAAAAAGAAAACAGCACAGAGTGGTACAAGAAACCCAAAGCAGCTTCTAAGAATGGCAGCCGAGAACGCCGCTGATTCGTTGTGGTTCAATCGTGTCCCCAGAGGGCCATAGGCTGGAAGCTTGGTCCTCAGTGTGGGGAGTGGAGGGGCGCTGAGACCTCCACAAGCTGGGAGGTCATTATGGGGGCACCACCCTCAGAAGGGGTTCAGAGGTTCATGGGCTGCTCACCAACCCCTGTGAGAGCGAGTTGGTACAAACCCAACAAGAACGGCATGGTGACACATGCCCGTCATCCCAGCACTTGGAAGGCTGAGGCAGGAGGATGGCAGACTCAAGCACAGACTGAGGTACATAGCAAGTCTCTGTCTCCCACAAAAAAAACAGTCTCAAGGATTTTGTTGTATAAACAGAAGAAAGGGGCTGGAGAGATGGCTCAGTGGTTAAGAGCACCGGCTTCTCTTCCAGAGGTTCTGAGTTCAATTCCCAGCACCCACATGGGAGCTTATAACTGTCTATAACTGTAGTCCCTTGTAAGCCAATGTCCTCTTCTGGTGTGTAGACATACATGCATACACATACCATGTACATAAATATATAAATAAATCTAAAAACAAAAAAGAAAGACTTCATTCAGTTTCTTTATCATTTTATTTTTGTTTTTTGAGACATCTCACTGTGTGGCCCATGGCTGGCCTTAAACTCACAGAGATCCATCTGCATCTGCCTCCCCGTTGCTGGGGTTAAAACTTTGAGCTAGCAAGCTCCAGGTTTGATTGATAGACCCCTGCTTTAGCAAGACTGATTGAGGATGACTTCGGGCCTCTGTGTGCACATGCACAAATACACACATGCAAACATGCACACACATTCATACAACACACACATTAAAATGGAAGGCCACTACATCTGCCACCATACAGCCATCAATGCAGCACCACAGGCATGAAAACAGAAGAGGAAAAAGTATCAGAAAATGGGGGCTGGGGATCTATCTAGTTCAGTGATTAGCATCTATGAGGCCCTGAATTCCAACCTAGGGAGGATGGGGAATGGCAATCCAATCTAATCACCAAAGAAATGTGGAAAACTGTTGCACCCATGAAAAAGGAATAGACCTCAATGAAAAAGGAATGGCCAGAAAACAACAACAAAAAGAAAAGCAATTAGAATTTAAATTTTATCATGTAGATGCTGAAATACACAGATAAGACATATAAGGTATTGTTAGGATTATAAGAGAAAGTTAAGGAAATCTCTGAAACGTAGAGCAAAAAGGGAAAGATAAAAATCATGGCAATATAAGAGAAGAAAAGACTTTGCACACTAACCCAGGAGATCTGTCATCAGGCTAAGAAGCATTTTAGAAAGAGACACAAAACAGAAGAATAGCTGGGTGGTGGTGGTGCATGCCTTTGATCCCAGCACTCAGGAGGCAGAGGCAGGCAGACCTCTGTGAGTTCAAGGCCAGCCTGGTCTACAAGAGCTAGTTCCAGGACTGCTAAGGCTATCAACACAGAGAACCCTCTCTCCAAACTACCCTCCCCCCCACCAAAAAAAAAACAGAGAAATAAACTAATGAATAAAAAAGTTGCTATGGGAAGCTTGACATGGCGGTGAACGCCTTTAATCCCAGCACTTGAGAAGCAGAGGTGGGTGGGTTCCAGACTAGCCAGGGATGTATAGTGAGACCTTGTCGAAAGAAAGAAAAAAAAAAGAAAGGAAGGAAGGAAGGAAGGAGGGAAGGAAGGAAGGAAGGAAGGAGGGAAGGAAGGAAGGAAGGAAGGACTGGGAGGTCTCAGGAGTTAACAGTCCAGCCTCCACTTTCAGGGCGTCTGGTGCCCTCTTCTCCTCTCTATGGCTCCTACACACATGTGGTGCACAAACTCATACAGGCACAGACACGGAAACATAAAAAGAAATAAAAGAATAAATAAATCCTCTTTTCAAAGTTGGGGCTCCCCTATTTAAAGTGAAACGAAACACTCGGCTAACAAAGGGGAACTTGTAAGTAACTCTGCTTAAAAACAAGCACAGCAGAATTTATTCTTGGAAGGCACGAATCTGCCCGGAATTTCTCAGATTCTCCAGAGAAAGAGAGAAATGTCCTACAAAGAAGGGAAAAAAGGCACAGCTTCCCAACGGGAGACCTGGGTCCCAAAAGATGGCAGATAAGCCAGGAATAGATGCTGCTGGAAATGTTCCAGGCAAACAGGCGCTGAAGAAAAACCAAACTCTCGGGCGTCCAAACACTCAAGAGTCAACATAACCTGCTGTGCACTAAGGAGGTTACCGGGGGTATATTCTAAAAGGGGACTGGAAAAAAAGACCCCCAGCGCCCACAGAGCAGCCCCAGTTCCAAGGTATCTAAAGCCCCCTACTGGCCTCTGTGAACACCAAGCACACACACGGTGCACATACATACATGTAGGCAAAAACGTTCATGCATATAAAATAAATAGTTTTTAAAGAAAAATAAAAGATCCAAGCAAGGAACCATTGTTTTAGGGACCAATGGTTCTATCAGAGACCAAATAATGGTTGCTCCAAACTGGAAGCTGAGACTGGCCCTGGACATTTAGACTTGGTAAACAAAGAAAAGAATTTCTCTTCTATTACAAAGGAAGTAGGGCCACAGCTACATGTGGGGCCAAAGAGTTCAAGGAACTCTTCTATGAACCATGAACACATCCATATCCAAGTGATTCACCAGAGATGTGCAGCGAGAGATACGGAAGCTAAAGGCATCAGCTACAGCCTCTCAGAAACAAGAGCATGGGGACCAGAGAGAGGAGATGACTCAGCAGTCAAGACTGCTGGCTGCTCTTCCAGAGGATCTGAGTTCAATCCCCAGCACCCAGATGGCGGATCACAACCATCTATAACTGCAGTGCTAAGAGATCTGACACCTTCTCTGGCCTTTGCAGATACCAGGCCTGCAAATGATACACAGATATACATGCAGATAAAATGCTCACCCTATAAAAAACTAATTTAAAAAAAAGTGGGCTGAAGCCGGGCAGTGGAGGCACACACCTTTAATCCCAGCACTCGGGAGGCAGAGGCAGGAGGATCTCTGTGAGTTCGAGACCAGCCTGGTCTACAAGAGCTAGTTCCAGGACAGGTTCCAAAACCACAGAGAAACCCTGTCTCGAAAAACCAAAAAAAAAAAAAAGTGGGCTGAAGAGATGGCTCTGTGAGTAAAGTGTTTGCCATGCAAAAGTTAAGACTTGAGTTCAAGTGCTCATAACCACATAAAAGCCAGACACACGGCATGAGCATCTGTAATTCCAGAACTCCTTCAGTGAGGTGAGAGGTGGAAGGTAGAAGCAAAAGAAAGTCCAGAATCTCATGGGCCAGCTAGCTTGACGTACACAGCAAACAGCACAAAAATCCTGTCTTAAACATGACAAGGGCCAGCACCCAAGATTGTCCTCTGATCTCCACAGCACGTCCAGAAACAGACATGCCCACATTCATACATGTGAATGTGCACACACACACACACACACACACACACACACACACACACACACACACATAAAAGCAACCATGACTCCATTCTTCCTGGTTTGCTAGGTATATTGACTAATTTCTGGCTCTTTTTCCTTTTTATCTTATACCAAGATTATTGGCGCTGGCTTCTTTTACAATTTGGTCTTCAAGCTACAGAATATTCCTACAGGACTACAGATAAACTTGAGAGGTACTCAGCAACACACAGACATGAGTGCCATGGCTGTCACTCAAAGATAAGTAGAGGGGGCTGGAGAGATGGCTCAGCGATTAAGAGCACCGGCTGCTCTTCCAGAGGTCCTGAGTTCAATTCTAAGCAACCACATGGTGGCTCACAACCACCTGTAATGAGATCTGGTGCCCTCTTCTGGCCTGCAGGCACACATGCAGGCAGAACACTGTATAAATAACATAATAAATCTTGAAACAAAAAAGATAAATAAAAAAGACTGTTAGGATTTTGTATCTCTCCTTTCTGAGGGGACATTAAGTGTCCCTTACAAAGTGTCCTAGTGTCTTAGGGTTGCTATTGCTGTGTTAAGCCACTGTGCAGAGCAAGCTTGGGGAAGAAAGGGTTTATTTGCCTTACTGGCTTGCTCCACATGGCTTGCTCAGCCCAAGACCACCAGCCCAGGGATGGCACCACTCACAGTGGGCTGGGCCCTCCCCCTACAGGCTGGCCTACCACCTGATCTTATGGAAGCTTTCTCTCAGATGACTTTAACTTGTGTCAAGTTGACAAAAGACCATCCAGCACACCTAGGTCCCTCTGTCAAGACGGTCTAGAGTCTTCTAGAAGGGAGTCTCAACTGAAGAATTTCCAGAATTATGTCTGTAGGGAATCGCCTTGATTGTTAGCTTACTTCTGGAGGGTCAGCCCACTGTGGGCAGCACCATTCTCTATGCAGGTGGTTCTAGACGACATTAGAAAGACAGCATCGGGCATGACTGAACATGGCTTTTATCCCAGCACTGGGGAGGCAAATGCAGATAGATCTCTATAAGTTCAAGGCAAGCTGGTCTACACTGCTGAGTTCCAGGTGAGCTGAGGACTACATAATGAAACCCGGTTCCCAAAAGTAAAATGAAATTAATAATAATTTTAAAATCCAGTTAAACATGAGCTTGGAGTGAGCAAGCCAGCGAGCAGCTTTCCTCTGAGTCCTGCCTTCAGGTTCCTTCCCTGAGTTCCTACCTCGACTTCCCTCAGTGATGGATGGTGACCTGGAGATGTACTCCAAACGAACCCTTTACTCCTACAAGTTGTCATGGTCCGTTACAACGGGATGAAAGTAGAACATAGGTTAACACAGGCGTGTGTTCTTGCTTTCATTAGGTAAGGTCCAAACGTGTGTGGATGGACGCCAGGTAGTCGAAGAAGGACTGTGTCACGTGACAGCTCTCAACTTCAGTCTCCCTTTCTCTTCTGTTTCGTCCCGGCGACGTTAGAACATGCTGCCAATCACGTCTCCCCTTCGCCACGCTGGCAGGTCCATTCAGGTTGAATAACTCATCAGCATTAACCCGGCAAAGTGTGGGCTGGGACCAGGCGCAGGTGAGCAATCAAAGGGGCAGACGGAAGGGCGTGTGGCTTTGTTATTAGGTTCTGAGAACCGGCCGGGCAGAGGCATCCGAGGGTCCAGACCCGGGGCTGGGAATCCGAGAGGCGTGCAGACTGGAAAGCCGTTTTGTGCTCAGCCTCAGTGAGGTCCCAGAGTCTTTCCCCAGAGACTACAGAAATCCCTTGAGAATTTCCACGGGGAGCGGCCGTCACCTTCACTGGCAGCAAGCACTCCAGTGTCCTTGTGTTGACCTTTAACACGGCTAGCTGTCCTCGCTCCTGCTCAAGTCCCTTCCCCCAGCCACTTGCCCGAGCCACTTCCTGTTGGAACTGCTGGCCCTTGGAAAGCTTATCGGGGCACTAGTTAGTGTGCTCGGCTAATTCACAGAGAAGTGTTAGCGAATGGAAATGGTTTATCCCTCCTCGGGGTATTTTCATTTTAATGGAGACTTCGGTTGACAAATATTTACTGAACAGTCTATTACATGCAAGAAACCATGTAAAACTCCTAGGGGGAGCTGGGGCCTGACCTAGATAAATCATAGTCTCTAATGATGGAACTTGAGACTCTGTAGGGAAGCGAGGGAGGCAGCCAATGACCTCTCTTATCTCTGTGTCAACGCCTAGGCTTGTGATCTGCCACCCACTGCACTCCCGTGGAGGTGAGGAGCTGTCACCACCCTGAGTGGAAACATCTCTAAAACTGCCCTTGTGGTGGTGGGGGGGGGGGGCCTCAGGAGCCAACTGCTGACTCACATTTGAAGATCCCTAGCTCAGCCTCACCCCCAGAACCGGTAGGAAATATGGGGTCTCCTGTTCTTCATCCTCTGGGTGAGCATATGGGGAGCCCCATCTGTCCTCCACACCCTGATGTCCCTCTTCTGCCTCCACCTCTACCATCTCCACTTGGCACATTTTCCGGTTGCCTCTGGGGCACCTAAGATCCTATGAGGAATGAAGCTCGAGGCACAGGGGAGCATAGAAGTGAGTGCCAGAGACCCTTATAGGATCCATACTTCGATTTAGCGGGAGGTGGGTTCTCCCCAGCTTGGGTGCTTTCTCCTCTCCCCTTCCCTCCACATCTAACATTGCCTTTCCTTTCCCTTCAATTCCCTCCCTCCCTCCCTCTCTCCCTCCCTCCCTCCCTCCCTCCCTCTCTCTCCCATCTATCTATCCACCTATTCATCTCAAATCAGAGAGAAGAGGAAGCCAGGAAGTGAAGGACAGTGTTCCCATCAGCACCCCCCCTCCTTTCTCTCTCTCTCTCTCTCTCTCTCTCTCT
>NC_022014.1:77643073-77657861 GCF_000317375.1 Microtus ochrogaster
CTCTCTCTCTCTCTCTCTCTCTCTCTCTCTCTCTCTCTCACACACACACACACACACACACACACACACTTGTTTGCAGTTGGACTGAATCAAGAAAAACTGATTCTAAATTCCAGGGGCTTTCAGACGACTCACTGAATAATACGAGGGAGAACCCTTACCTAGGCTTCAGTTTCCACCTTTAAAATAGGTACCAAGTCGCAGTCACACTCACCCCAGGTAACATCAGCTAAAACGTACCTTGTCGGAGTCCTTTCCCAGCTCCATTTGTTAAGAAACACTGACACCTAGTGGTTGCATGTGGGACCTGCAGCAACGACCTCCCCTTCCAAGAAAAGGGACCACTGGGGCAAGAGCTGACCCCTCTCATGCCCCAGGAGTTTCTAGAC
Organism: Microtus ochrogaster; assembly: GCF_000317375.1. NCBI lineage: Eukaryota > Metazoa > Chordata > Mammalia > Rodentia > Cricetidae > Microtus > Microtus ochrogaster. Next base: position 77,643,463 of record NC_022014.1, read on the forward strand.
ACCGAAGCACCACCACCCCCGTTTCATGCTTCCCTTTGAAGTTTACATCCCACTCCTTCTGAAAAGTCCCCCCCAGGCACCCCAGGGACTATGAGAGTCACAAACCCCTGTTAAAATGGCCACGTGTGCTTGGTCTTTGCTAAATGTGTCCCAGACGCTTGCCAGCAAAAGAAGAGACGTCATGAATGAAACAGGCCATGGATAATCCACAAAGTGAGTCATTAGGAGCTGAATCCAAGTCCGTGTGCCAGAGGCCACACAGCGCTCCGAACCACCACGGCAGGGAGGGACAGACGGTAAAGTGAGCAAGGCTGTTTTCCTCCAGCTGCCAGTCATCCATCTGACAGGCATGCTGGAGTGTGGGCCCCAGCTGCTTACTCAGCGCTCCAGGTACCAGGCGTCATACTGGGCGTTCAGCAGTGGGGCGTGTGTGTGTGTGTGTGTGTGTGTGTGTGTGTGTGTGTTTGTGTTTACGTGTGTGAGCGTCTGTGCGTGTGTGTGAAGGGTTTTGCGAAGGGAAGGATGCGCACAGCGTGAGTCACTGGCAGACATAAGCAAGTGAACCATAAAATAATCTAAATTCATTTATTCAACAAATGCTTCCAAGCACCTGCTGTGTAAACGGGGGAGCTGCCTCCCACTCTGCACTGGGTTCCATGCCACCCTCCCAGCTGACGCCTCCAGAGCAGAGTCCACCTCATGAGCCTCCTCGTCTCCAGCTGACCTACTTTGCCTCGATATTGTCTTTTATCTCCACAGTCCTACATCCCTGGGACCCAGCACACGGGAGGGGCCTAATGTGTGCTTATTGAAGTCGTTAATCTCGTACGGGATCTACCTAGAGTGGAAATCCCTTCTAATCATGTGCCTGATGGCCAGTCACCCCGCCCCTCCTCATACACTGATGGCTGCTCATCCAGTCCCTAGGTGGTTAGATAGACCTAGTCTCTGTGGCAAGAAACAGAACCACACCTTGGGTTTCCCTTCATGGGTCTTCAACTGGATAGTAAAAGATGACGCTGGCCCCCGATGGGCCTGGGTTTCCCATCCCCTCCATTTTTCTGCTCCTGTCTACCCACTACCACTACAGACTGCCTCCTCCTGCTGTTAGCTTGCTTTTTTGTTGTTGTTGTTTTTGTTCAAGACAGGTTTGCTCACTATGTAGCTCTGGCTATCCTGGAACTCACTATGTAGACCAGGCTGGCCTCGAACTCATAGAGATCTGCCTGCTTCTGTGCTGGGATTAAAGATGTGCACCACCACACCCAGCCCCCCAGTTTCTTTCTCCAGGCAAGGGGGGAGATGGCCACAGATCCTACGATGAGACCCTATAGCAAGCTCCTTCGATGTTCTTTGCTCGCTTGAATTCTCTCTCTCTCTCACTTGCTTGCTCTCTCTGCTTCAACTGCCCTAGTAACTATCCAAACCCCCAGGAGAGAAATAAATGGCCCACACCTACAGCCTGGGACAGAGATGCATCTGCTCAGAGAGTTTCTGAGTCTGAGTAGCCCCTGTAGCCAGTTGGACAAGAAAAAGCACTATAGTGGATTGGGGGAGGGATAGTTTCCCAAAAGAGAGAGGATGCGTTGCCAGGAAGAAAGGAAAGATGCAGAAGGGAGCAGGTAAACAGTGCCCCCCCCAAAGTCATGTTTACTAGAGTCCTCAGAATGGACTTGCATTTGAAAGCAGGGTTTTGCAGGTGTATTTTGGATGTGGGTCAAGGCAAGCTCATCACGAGTTAGCGTGGCACTAGATCCACTTGCAGTCCTTGTGAGTCAGATGCCAGGGCAACGGGAAGGAACGTGGCCATGTTTCCATGGAGGCAGAGACCTGAGCAACACAACCACGAGTTAAGGCCACCAAAAACTAGGAAAGCAAAGAAGGGTCCACCCCCACCACCACCAGCCACGGGAGGAGGGTGGTGAGACGCTCAGACCTGCCGACAGCTGAATGTTGGACCTCAGACCTCTAGGACAGACAGTCCATTTCTGATTCTTCTGGCTAGCCTGTTGGCGGTCATTTCCTGGAAGCACTAGGAAGGGCGTGAGGCCAGCACATGCCCAGCTTGTCAGCTGCTCAAAAGGTGGGTAGGGCTGGAAGACAGCGGGTGGGGACCCCAGGTCGCTTGTGTGGGGACCACAGCGGCACTTGCGTCAAGCTTGTGACCCCAACTCAGGTACTGCCTCCCTGCTGTTGCCTAGTGCTGAGATCCATCTTTTTTTTTTCCTTTGGTAGTGGCAGATTTCAAAACATGGTTTCTGTGTGTAACAGCCCTAACAGTCCTGGAACTCACACTGTGATCCAGGCTAACCTCGAACTCACAGAGATCCACCTGCCTCTGCCTCCCAAGTGCTAGGACTAAAGGCATGCACCACCATGCCCAGCTAATGCTGAGATATTTAAAACGCCGGGTCTATCCCATTCAGATAATTTCCAAATAAGTAAAGGAATCCTACAAGCGTGGTATCTTGAGCCTATAATTTTTGCATTTTTTGAGGCTGAAGCAGGATGGTTGCTGGTAGTTCAAGGCCAGCCCAGGCTGGAATGGGTTCCAGGAAAGCCTTGACAACAAAGACCCTCTGTCTCAAAAATAGATGAGTCCCTCTGTGGACATGACCTTTTCATAATTGATTAATTAGTGAAACCTGGACCGTTCCATGGTCACTCTGGGGACCTGCCAAGAAGCCAGCGGTCCTGGACCATGGGGGCACTCCCACAAGAGCAAGCTGCTATTTTTTGTTTTGTTTTGTTTTTGCCTAAGACTATGACAGGGTCAGGAAGATAGGATCCCTCAGGCTGGGTCTTCACTTTCCTTATCTAATTTAATTGTCTGATGTTAGGAAGTGCAGTCACCTTCCAGGCTTTTCTTCCGCCTCCTGAACCACTCCTCTGAGACACCTCCCCTTCTCTATTGCGGGTTTTCAGGATGAGGCCACACTGGCAAGCAATCTGCCACCTGTCGGCTGACTTGACTGCATAGAGGAAGGGGCGGAGGGCAAGATCGGGCCCTTCCTCCGTCTGTGCATCAGCCCCGAGAGCCTGCAGTGGACAAAGAACATGGGCGTCCAGGTGCCTGCTCACTGGCCCAGAAGCATCCCACCCCAGAACCTTAAACAGCAAGAGTCCAGCAGTCCTTTCTGCCAGCGGCGGGTCCGAATCTCGGGACTTTGATGTACTGACTCTTGCCTGCCACCTGGGGAAGCCCCACTTCCACCCCCTGTTCATAGAGCTAATGGATAATGGAGTCCAGCTTGCTTTTCAGGGGCTGTAGGAGCCTTCCCGGAGACTCTTTGAAGCCCCCTTCAAAGTCCGCAGCATGGTGAGCGCGCCCTAGTGGCAGCAGGGCCAGCCGCCCTGAGGGCTGCCTCCCATTACCCAGTCACTCTTTCTCTATGGCCCCGGCTGGATACACAGCAGGGCTGGGGTCCAAGCACTGAGCCTGGGTGCCAGGCCACTATTGTATGCTGCACAGTGTGGGGCCTTCCTCAGCAGCCAGCAGCTGAGAGCCCCTCCTACCACCTCCAGCCATTTCCCAGCTTCAGGAAGAGAGGTGGGTCTCCTAGGAACTTTCTCTAAATAACCGGAACTTCAAAAAGAAAGGCTGTGAAAGAGCTGCCATCCAGGACATTCGGTGGGCTTGAGGCCAAGAGCAACCGTGCTCTCTGCATCCCGCTGGTATTTATTAAGAGCAGCAGGTAACTGAGCCACCCAACTGCGCTGGAGAAGGAAGGCAGAGTTTTGGGGTTAGTTGGTTTGGAGTTTGGTTTGTTGTTGTTTTTTACTTAATGTGTATGGGTGTTTTGCTTCATGTACATACGTGCCTCACTTGCAGGCATGCTTGGTCGGTATCCTTGAAGGCCAGAAGGGGGCTTCCAATACTCTGGAGTTACACAGTTGTACGTGCTGGGAATTGAACCTGGGGCCTCTGAAGAGCAGCCGGTTCTCTGCCGACCGTAGGCACAGTTTTCGCCCTTCTGGGCAGCCTCTTTCTGCATGTGAGTTCACATGCAGAGTTCTGCCTAAGTTCATCTTGATTCTGAGCCTGTTTCCTGCCCCTCATCCCCCTCCTTCTCTCTGCCTCATTCCCCCAGATTCTAAGACGCAAATCTCCTTCCCCATTAGCAAGACCATCGAGACAGATGGGGGCAGCGGAGCCCCAAACCTCTCCCGCTGCCCTCATATCCCGCAGTTTCTACTTCATGCCGATCGCCCCATTCCAGACAGCAAAGGTCACGAGGCTTCGGGGCTAGATGGGGAGACCCCAGAAGTAGCGAGGAGACCCAGAACTGTGCTGTACCCACCTGCCCGGGTGAGAACCTGAGCCCTCTCCCCACCCTGTGGCCTGTGACTTCAGATCATGGGGCTGAATCTCATCAACAAGAAATTTGAAGCCATTAAAATACAATAAAAGAGAAATTAAATGTAATCACTCCGTAAATTATGACTAATTGAAACATCAATTGTAATTTTTATGATCTGCATTCGAGTGAGTGATGCCACCAGTCGCAAAATGGAAGTTAAATGATGGTGGGGATATCCCGGCCTGCCCCGTGCCCCCAGACTCCACTGTACCCCACTGGACGGCTTTCTTCTCTTCCCACCTGGGCTCTGTCCAAAACCCACTCTCTTCTAGAAATCTGTAGCAAGTACTTGCTCTTCCTGCTCAGAGGCCGCCATGCTTCTCAGGACCTCAGCATTGCCTGGCACCCTGAAAGGAGCTGGCTGGATTTCTCTTTCCCCACACTAGGATAGGAATCTGGGGCCCCACCCATTACCCCAGGCCTTGGAGCCAAGCATCAAGCCTAGAAATATCAGAGACAATGTGTGAAGGCCTCAAGTTCTCTCACAGGGGCCCTACTATCTACACGGTAGCCAACGGGTAAGCCCTGAAAACCATGTCAGCTGACCACCCCCAACCCCCTCCCCTCCTCCAGCAACTCCAGTTTAGGAAATGGAGCCTCAACCATAGATAGAAAAGAGGCACTGAAGGTTTTACCTGAAGGAATTGCTGGTCTGTCTGTTTCTATTTCTTCAGGACAGGGTTTCTCTGTGTAATAGCCCTGACTGTCCCTTGTCTCCGAGTACAGATTTCTAGAGTCATCAATTCCCATAAGATCATCTTGAGCCAGACTCCGCCCCCCACCTCCACACACACCCTACAAAGCAAAACAGAGGGTTGTGCATGTCCCTGTGCAGTGGGCTGGCTAGGAATAGGGCCAAACCCTAGAATTCCTGCCACTCAGCATAGTACCAGGGTGAGCTACCATTCCTCTTACCTGGGGCAGCATCCTCCCCTGAAAAGTGACCTGCATCTGTGTTTTTTTGGCTTTCTCTGGTAGCAGACAGTGGAGTCTTCACTTCTGATTCAAAGCAGATCAATAATTTTTTTCTTTTACAGTGCTGGGGATCGAACCCAGGGCTTCGTGCTTGCTAGGTGAGTACTTTTCCACTGAGCTGTATCCTCAACGGAAGTTCTTGTTGTTGTTGTTGTTGTTGCTGATGATGATGACGATGATGACGGTGGTGGTGGTGGTGGTGGTGGTGGTGGTGGTGGTGGTGGTGGTGATGATGATGATGGGGTTAACATGTAATTCAGGGCCTGAGAATGTAGCAGAGTTGGTAACGTGCTTCCCTGGCATGCACAAGAACTGGATCCTGTTCCCAGAGCTTTATAAATCAGTTGCTTTATAAATCCCAGCACACCAGAGGTGAAAGCAGAAAGATCAGGAGTTCAAGGTCATCCTTGGCTACTTAGTGAGTTTGAGTCCAGCCTGGGCTATATAACACTATTTAAAAAGGAAAAAAAAAAAAAAACAAGGGTTGTTGCTCAGTGACACCATGCCTACTTGTGTATGGCCCTCAACTCCACAAACTTATAGACACATAAATTTCATATGCCATGAAGTATTCTCCCTTTTCTCTCTTTCTCGTTTCTCTTTTCCTGAGATGAGAGCCCAGGCTGACCTTGAACTCACAACCCTCCTACCTCCACCTCCCCAGGGCAGAGACTCCATAAGGGTATGCCACTGCTCTTGGCAAACGCACCAACCATCTTAAGATGTGCAACCCTGTGAGTTACTGTATGCTCACAAGGTTGGAGACCATCACCATTAATTTCAAAACATTTCATCCCTCAGAGATGAACTCCACATATGCCCCGGCCAATGGCAACCGTGAGCCACTCTCTGTTTCCACAGGTTTGCCCATCTGGATATGGCCAGGAAGTGGGGTCAGACAATAGATAGCTTCTTCTACTTACTCCCAAGCTTCCTGTGTGTTGCAGCAAGAGCCAGAATTCCATCCCTTTCTGCAGTTCAATAATATTCTATCTATCTGTGACTATATCACAGTTAGTCATTTTTCATTTAGTGTACCTTTTAGATTGGTTTCTGGCTTTTGGTTATGTTTGGTTGGGTTTGGGTTTGGTTATATTGCCATGGTTTTTGTTTTGTTTTGTTTAAGACAAGATCTTTTTTTTCTTTTTTTCAAGACAGGGTTTCTCAGTAACTATGGAGCCTATCCTGGAACTCACTCTGTAGACCAGACTGGCCTCAAACTCACAGAGATCTGCCTGCCTCTGCCTCTGCCTCCTGAGTGCTGGGATTAGAGGCGTGCACCACCACCGCCCAGCTTGAGACAGGATCTTGCTCTCTCACCCAGTTGGCCAGCAAGTCTCCTGCCTCAGTCTCCCAGGTGCTAAGATTACAAGACATGAACCATTATGCCTGGCCTTATTTCCACTTAGTTTGAATATTCTTGAAGTTTATTTTTATTTGGGGGAGTCCCCCTCACGTGTATGTCTGTGCATCATATGCATAATGACCATAGAAGCCAAGAGGGGGCATCAGATCCTCTGGTGTGAGCTGCCATGTGGGTGCTCAGAGTAGAACCCCAATCTTCTGGAAGAGCAGCCACTGCTCTTAACTGCGGAGCCACCTCTGATCTCCCTACCCTTTAATCTAAGACAGGGTACTATGTAACCCAACTGTGTGGCAGCAGGTTGTGAGAGGGAATTCTACATTCAATTTTTTCATAAGCACACTTTCCAGAACTATACTATGAAAACTTTCATAAGAATAAATTGCTAAAGGACAATGAAATTCAAGTCACACATGGTGGCTTTGCACCTGCAATCCCAGCACGTAGGAGGCTGAGACAGGGAAATTGCTAGTTCAGAAGCCAGCCTGGGCCCCATCCTGAGCCACTGTCTCAAGAACATACACAGCGCAGCTTTTCATCCTTATTAAATGAACAGACACGGAATTACTTTGTGAAGTTATGGGAGTCGCTGAACGTGTCCCCTCTCTGCTTAGTCAGCAGATGGTGAGCAGAACCCAGATTGGCACCAGCTCCGGACCACACCGAGCAGCCTGGACCATCCGTGTCCAGAATAGAGCACAGCCTGAGTGTGGTCCACAAGCCTGTCTCAGCCCGGTCTCTGCAACCTCACCCTCCCCAGCCACACTGAGGGTTCATGCTGTCCCCTGGTGTCCTCGGGGTCTTCCTTGACTCTGTTGACTGACAAATCTTCCTTATTCCGAGTCTCTGCCCTAACACCTCCTCCAGGAAGCCCTCTGACATTTTGTGTCTGCATTTGGGGCCCACTGGGGCCTTCCAATCACATGATCAGCATCTCACTTCCCCTTTCTCAGTCGCTGCAGTCTCCTTCAGGCAGGGGCTCTTCCAGGCAATGCAATTGTCCAGAGCTGCCGGCCAATGGTAATGCACTCCTTTAATCCCAGCATTTGGGAGGCAGAGGCAAGCTCTCTTGAGTTAGAGGCCAGCCTGGTCTACAGAGTGAGTTCTAGGACACCCAGAGCTATCCAGAGAAACGCTGTCTCAAAAAACCAAAGGGAAAGGAAGGAAGGAAGAAAGGAAAGAAGGAAGGAGGGAGGGAGAAAGGGAGGGAGGGATGGACGGAAAGAGGGAAGGAAGGAAGGAGGGAGGGAAGAGATCATTGGGTCACTGTATAGTCTAGGATTCAGACCAGGGCAGCTTTCCAAGTGGTAGAGGAACTCTCAGGCCAGGCACCAGGCATAAACCACAGCTGTGTTAGACCAACAGACTGTGTGATCACTGCCAAGAGCTCTCAACCTCAATGACAGGTCTATGGAAAGCGGAAGGAAAGGAACAAGAAAGCAAGCAGGGGGCTGGGGCTGCAGCTCAGTTTGCGAATTTACCTGGCATGCATGAACCCCTGGGTTCAACCCCCAGCACATTAACCTGAGCGTAATCCCAGGACTCAAGAAATAGAGATGGGAGGGTCCGGAAGTATGGACCATCCTGGGCTTCGTGAGATCCTGTCTTAGAAAGAGAGGGAGAGGGGGGAGAGTAAGAAGGAAACTTACCAACAATGAAGAGGACAAGCCAATAGGTCTACATGTCTTCTATACCCTTAATTGGCCCAAACTCCTTAACACCAGCGTCACTTTCTCTGGTGTGAGCGGGACTGCCCCTTTTGAGCGACCTCACTAATCCACGCACCCTGAGTAGAAGATTCCTTTCTTCTTATCTACACTGCGGCTTCGGTTTGATATTGCCCCTGGATTCCAACAGCCATAGTCAAGTTTTCAGAGCCAGACAAATCAAATCACTGCACTAGAAGAGGGAATTCCTGTGACCCCCAAATCAGATAGGAACATGAGTGGGCCAGGCTCTTTGGCATCCAGCAGACTGTCTACTAGTCAGTCAACCTAGTCAGTACCACCTACATGATGGGTAGGGTGGAGGGATGAATGAGCCAACGAGTACGTGGATGCCCTGATGGGTGTGTAGGTGAGTAAATGGGAGGGTAGGTGAGTGGATGGATGGATGGATGGATGTTTTTGAATGGAGGATGGTGGGAGAGTGTGTGCATAGGTAGATAGATAGATGGGTAGGTGGATGGGTGAGTGGAAATATGGGTAGGTAGAGATGGGTAGATGGCTATTACAGGTGGATAAAGGAAGAATGGGTGGAGAAATGGATAGATTGATGTGGGTAGGTAGGATGGATGACAAGATACAGAGTGGACGGATGGGTGATGGGCAGGCGGATGGGTGGGTAAGCAGGTGATGGGTCAGTGGGTGTGATAGGTGGATAAGTGGAAGGGCATATTGATAGATGGGCATATGAAAGGAGAGATGAGTAATCACACAGATAATAGATGGGTGCGTGAATGGATGGTGGGCAAGCAGTGGATCGGTAAAGGGCAGAGGGTGGGTAGATGAACAGAAGAATAGATGTGTGGGTGTATGAATGGAAGGATGGATGGATGGATGGATGGATGGATGGATGGATGGATGGATGGATGGATGGATAAATGGATGGATAAATGGATGGATAAATGGATGGATGGATGGATGGATGGATGGATGGATGGATGGATGGATAGGCAGGCAATAGATGGACGGATGGGTAAGGGATGGATGCTGTATGCATGGATAGTGGGCAGGTGTATTACTTTCTTATTACCAAAGCAAAACACCAAAACCAAGACAACTTCTAAAAGAAAGTGTTTAATTGGCCTTATGGTTTCAGAGGGTCAGAGTCCATGAAGCTGGAGTAACAGGAACAGCTGAGAGCACATAGCTTGATCCACAAGAAGAAGGCAGAGAGAGCTGAGTGGAAGTGGCGAGGGCTTTTGAAACCTCAAAGCCTGCCCCCAGTGGCATGCCTCCTCCAAAAAGCCACGCTTCCTAATCCTTCTCAAGCAGTCTTACCAACTGAAGACCAAGCATTCAAACGCATAAGCCTATGGGAGTCATTTTCATTCTAACTCCCACAGTGGGTGATGGATGGACGGGTGGGTGCGGACTGGATGCAAGACACAGACGATCAGATTTCCTAAAACCGAACTCCCTTGGAATTGTCACAGGCCAGAAACAGCCACCTGTGACCCACCTTTCCCTGCTAAAACCCAGAGAGAGAGAGAGTGATGCAAGGTGAACCGGCATGAGCCCGCGGCTGCCTTCCTTCCCAGGTTACAAAGTGCCAGGGTCTCCCCAGGGCTGAGATTTGTAGTTCCTGGTTAAATGCTGGAGTTTAATGGGCATGCTGGGGAAATCCTCTTTGGCGAGAGGTAAATGTCTCCCCTACGCCCACAACAGTCATTACTTCTGTGGAACCATCTCTCACGAACGTGCCCCAGGCTGGCAAGTAGGGAGCGGATCTGGACAGGGAAGCCAGCCTGGGAAGCGGATGCAGCTGGAGGAGGCCGAGGGCAGTTAGGTTGGCACAGACCTCACAGCGTGAGAGCACAGGAGACAGGAAGATTACAGAGTTCAAGGCCGGTCTGGGCTACCTAGTGAGACCCGTTTCAATAGCAACAATAGTGATAAAAGAAGGGCTTAGGTCAGCTCGGAGTTTCTGAGGCCTCCGCATTATTTATTGACTGTTTCTGGTTTTGTTTATAGTTGGTTGAATTTTTATTTTATTTTTAAAGGGGTGTGTGTGTGTGTGTGTGTCCCCACATACGCCATGAAAAATGTAGTCATTTCTCTCCTTCTAATGTATGGAGCCTATGGATCAAATTCAGGCCATCAGAGTTGGCAGCAGCAAACACCTTTACTCACCAGCCCAGTTGTTTGGTTTCAGGAAAGTCTCTCTTTGCGACCCTTACTGGTTTAGAACTCACTACATAGTAGACGAGGCTGACCTCAGACTTGGAGCAGCCTCCTGCCTTAACCTCTTCCATGCTGGAATTACATGTGCCACCAAGTCCATCTCTCTTGACATTTGGAGTCATAACGTTCTCCATTTGGAGGCCCGTCGTGCATATTTTTGTTTATTTTTCTTAAATATTGTGTATGTGTGTGCGCGCACACATGTATGCCCATGTGTACACTATGGCACACGTGAAGAACAGAAGACAACTTTCAAGAATCACCTGTGAGCCTGGGGACGAAACTCGGTTGTCAGCTTGGCGACAGGAGGCTTTACCATCTCACCAACCCTCTTCTGTGTCTTATGACACACTGAGCATCGCCCCTGGGTCTCTACCCACAGGAAACCTCCCCAGCTGCATCAATCAGAATGTCATCCAGGGGTCTGCGGAGACCGTCACAAAATTAGCCACCTCTCCAGCAACCGGTTCAAGCATGAGAACTATCCTGGCTCATCAAAAGGGTAACTGAAGGACATGGCTCTCAGGGGCAAGCTGGCCTAGATGGAGCCGGCAGCTCCAAAGGCTGTGCTGACCCAGCTCAGCACAGGTCAGGTGTCAACGGTCCAGCATCCAGGGAGCCTGAGATGCTGCAGGCGGAGACAATCTCTTCAGCCAGCCTCAGAGAGCTGTCCCCCTGCTCCGGTGAGATAAGAGGGAGCGCCTCCCCGCCACTGAGATCGGTTTTCAATTGAACTGATTAGCACTGTTTACTCAGACCCCGCAGATGTATAGGATCTATGCTAGCTGAAGTTTAAAGAATAAAAGGTGGGGGAGGGGGAACAATTCAGTCCAAATTGAAAAAGTCCCCCTGTAATTACGAGATTGGAGCATATTCACCGAGGGGATCAATAATGGGAAATCTAAGTGCCACTGTTTGCTGAGATTACAGTCTGGAATCGCTTCATCTTGGTTTTTAATTTTCTTTCTCCTTGGCTCATCACCACAGGATCCCAGCCTTGAGAGGGGTGGGCAGTGGGGCTGGGCTACAGCAAGGAAGTCCACGGGCAGGGCTGACCTTCTGTAGGGAATATTTCTTGCTATGTAACTGATTGCCATTCACTTAGCAGCTTAAAATGACCCACATTTATTAGCTCAGAGTTTCCCTGGATCTGAGGGCTGTTGAAAGAGGAGCAGTGTCTCTGTCCCAGGTTCCCCCACACAAGGCTGAGCTCTGTGTCTCAGCCATGGCTGGGTCTTGCCTCAGGTTCAAGGACACTCCTTCAGGTTGGCCGATTCACCCGTTTAAGGCTGTAGACTGGAGGCAGCTAGCTCCATTACCAGACTCTGGTTTCAAGCTCTTTAAATCCCACACCTGATGTAGCCTGGCCCACCCAGGATCGCGTCCCTCTGACTCATTTGAAGTTCACCGTTTAGGGTCCTGAATGACACTTGCACAAACCCCTCTCTCTTTGCTATGTTTTATTTACTAGACTCAGAAGACATTTTTGTTGTTGTTGTTGCTATAACAGACTCTCCCGAACTGGGAAAATTGTTAACAATGGAAGGTTATTTCGCTCACAGCTCTGGAGGCTGGAAAACCCAAGAGCATGGCACCAGCCCCCAGAGAGAGCCCTCATGCCATGCCCCAACCCAGAAGAAGAGCAAGCAGAGATGGAGGAGGTTGAGGCTGGATTCATCCTGATTACACCATGGGTCCACCCCCTTCAATTTCTCCCATGCCCCCCCCACCTCCACTAGAATTTAGGATCTCTTCTTCGGTAATTATTATTGTTACACACAGAGAGACACACAGAGCCTACAGAGTCCAATTCGTGTTCCTGTATAAGTGTGTTTAGAGCTGACTTCCTGAGATTAAGTAGCCTATCAAGGCACTTGTCCCTGAGAAAACTGATTCTCCCTTTCCTGGCAACCACTGATTGCCTTCACTCTTCACCTAGAGGTGACCTTGGGACATTTGCCTCATTCGTGTTGGGATGTCCTCTGGTGTGGGCTCTCTCCAGAGTCCCCATCCGGGAATGGTCTCCCCCACAACTGAGATGTCTTCTCACATCTGCTGTGATCTAGAGAACTCCTCACATGCACCCTCAGAGGTGAACATTAATCTAGAAAATCTCCCACAGCTACGCCCGGAGGCTTGCTTTCTACCGGATTCTCGACCCTGTCAAGTTGGTAACGCTAACCACCAGAGGGTATTTCTTTTGGATCTGAACGCTTGATTTCTCTTTCAGTAGTTTGGACATCATTCTTTAGCTTTTGAATGCTTTTCCAAACCCAGTATTTGGGGCTAAAGAGGTAGCTTACTTGGCAAAATGTTTGCGGAGTATATTCTGGGTTTGGTTCCCAGCACTGTATAAACTAGTGGTGCATGCCTGCAGCCCCAGCTCTTGGAAGGTAGAGACAGGAGGATCAGGAGTTCAAGGTCATCCTTAGCTACTTCAAGACCAGCCTGAGATACTGAGCCCACGTCTTCTCTCTCATTCTTCCACTTGCTTATTCACTACTTCAATTCATTCATTCATTCATTCATCCCTTGGAAATTCTCTTCTGTGCCTTGCACAGCCCTGGGCTTATGGTCAACATTCAAAATTTGTCAAGAACGACACATGCTGCAAGTGAGTCACTCCCAACCCAGCAGGAAGGTCCCAAAGAAACACTGTCCAGATGCTGCGAGCCTACACAAAGGTCACCATGCCAGATGTGAGCCCTGCCCTTCCTGGGGCTCTGCTTGTGACTTGGGGAGGGCGTCCCCCACCTGAGTCAAGGAAAAACAAACTCCAGGAGCAAATGAAAAGGAAAGGACTCTGGGAGCGCAGAATAAGGAGGGAGGCTTTGCCCTGTCCGTGGTGCTGACCCCCCTGCAGCTGTCACCCCCTCTGTGCTGACCCTCAAGGGTGGACAGGCAGGATGGAGGTGGTGTGGCACTCGGCTACACGTTTCATTTTTGTAACGACCTTCCCGTCTCCCTCCCAGTCTCGCTTGTCAGTCTGTGACCATTAAATTCCTCATTAGCAAACGAGATTTGGATGGGCTCATTAAGATGAGGGATAGCCTCGAGGTGCAATTGGCTGGGGGTGAGCGGGACTGCGTCTTCGCCTTCTTTATTTTTCTGCTTTCTTTATTAAAAAAATAATAATGCATCCTACTTTCTGAGCACTGGGCTCCGTGTCACTGCCAGACCCAAACAGTCTCCCAGTTCTTTAGAAGACCAGCTTACAGGGCAGGGAGGGGACAGCCAGGCAACAAACAACAAGAGCTGCTGGCTCATGAGATCCCCAAAGTCATCCACTCAGAACCCAGACTGTTGTTCCCTTATTAAAGCTCAGTCTTGAATGCGGTGTTTCAGCACTTTCCTTGCCTCTCCATCCTCTGCCCCCATCTCTCCCACACAGCCCCAAGCTCGCTGTGGCTCCCACCAGTTCCTGAGAGCTTCCCAACACTGAGTGTTCATGCCACGGGGATCCTTTAGTGTTGCAGGTAAAGGCTTCTATCACAAGCTGGACTCAGGGCTGGGGATGTAGCTCAGTTAGCATAGTGATTGCCTCGCTTGCCTGAAGCCCAGGGTTCGATCCCCAGCACTGCATAAACTTGGCTTAGTGGCACATAGCTATAACCACAGTACTTAAGAGGTAGAGGCAGGATCAAGATTACCCTCGACTACATGGGGAGTTTCCTGCCAGTCTGTGATACATGAGACCCTGTATCTCATGAGGAGGAGGAGAAGGAGGAGGAGGAGGAGGAGGACGAGGAGGAGGAGGAGGACGAGGACGAGGACGAGGAGGACGAGGAGGAGGAG
>NC_022014.1:77658035-77658742 GCF_000317375.1 Microtus ochrogaster
GAGGAGGAGGAGGAGGAGGAGGAGGAGGAAGTGGAAATGAAAGCCACCACAGCAGACCTCAAGCAGCTGCCAACACCCACTGAAGCTGAAGGCCCCTGAGATGCGTTTCCAGGCTTCTGTCTCTCGGGGCTACACTTCCATATGCTGGCTTTGTGCTTTCTCACGGTTCCTCCTTCTGTCTGGAGGGCCTCCAGTCACCTGTTAAGCCCTGCCAGGACTCCACTACATAGGATTCTATGCCCAAGCAGAACCCCTCAACCTCCTGTCAATCAAAAACATGTATCTCTTTCCTCAAAGGAAATAAGAGCCAGTTCGTTCTGGAACCAAATATGAATAACCATGGCCTGGGAGCACAGATTTCAGCTACCCCAAATATCATGCTCTGTAAAGAGTCATGAACCAAGACACTTGGGGAGAAGGAGAGATGGCTCAGTGGTTAAGGGTGCTTGCCGCTCAATCATGAGAACCTGAGTTCAGATCCCAGCGCACACACTGGGCAGACCACAGTGCCTGTAACTCCAGCTACAGGGGATCTGATGTTCTCTTCTGTCTCCACGTGCATTCATGAATACACACATGCATACACTCACACAGACACAGTCAGACACACATAGACACAGGCATACACTCACATACACAGACATAGCATACACCCGGGGGGCATACACACACAGAGACACAGGCACACACTCATATAGACACAGACA
>NC_022014.1:77659279-77660446 GCF_000317375.1 Microtus ochrogaster
TCTTCTTCTTCTTCTTCTTCTTCTTCTTCTTCTTCTTCTTCTTCTTCTTCTTCTTCTTCTTCTTCTTCTTCTTCTTCTTCTTCTTCTTCTTCCTCTTCTTCCTCTTCTTCCTCTTCTTCCTCTTCTTCCTCTTCTTCCTCTTCTTATTCTTTCTTCTCCCCCTTATTCCTCTTCTTCTATCAAGTCAAAACAGCTAAAGGAGAAGTGAGACTATGTGGAAAGGGGGGTAGGAAGTGGCCACCTAAGTGCCACATGAAGCAGGGCAGAAATTCCTTCTCATTTCCCTGGACTAGAAAGGCAGCCAGCAGCCACTCTGGCTTGTCTGTATACACCCCACTTCAGTGCCACATGTAAATGCCTCCCTTTTCTGTCCATTCTGTCCCTTCTGTCCTTTCTGTCCCAGCAAGCTTCCTTCCAGGTCTGATGTGACTCCAGGCAGACTTGCATACTCAACCCCTCTTCAAACCCTACCTCGCCCCCCTTCTCCAAAGCTGAAGCCAATTGTACAACTGACTGCAGCCGTTCTCTGTGGAAGCCTGGCTGAATATTTCGCCCAGGGTCATTATTACCAGTCAACTGCAGCAGTCTTGAGCCATTAATAGCAGGCGGCCTGTCAGAGACTTCTGAGGGGGGGGGGGGCTCAGCGCAAGAATGTAGGAAAGAGTTGACAGAGACTTGTCTGGCCAGCATCTAGCATTCTCCCTCCTCCGCTGCCTTCTATCCCTGCCTCTCCTCAATCCTCATACTGTCTCCTGAAGACACAGGCCATAGGGATGGATAGGAGCCACCTAGACCTAACCACTGAGTGCTTCTGAAGGCAAGTAGAGGGGAGGGTGGGGCAGAGACATAGCCCTCACTTGGACTGGACTCTAGAGGACAGGTCAGGGTCACTCCTTGATTCTCCAAAGGCTTTGCAATTTCTGTGACCCAGGAACAGGGCAGGGCTGATGTTCTTTGTAGAACAGGTGGCAATGACACCTGCTTACCATGGAGACCACTGGCAGTGAAGTGGGCCCTGACTGGCAAGCAGATACAGATGCCCCATCCCGCATCCCATCAAGACAAGTCTGGATTAGCCGGGCGATGGTGGCGCACGCCTTTAATCCCAGCACTTGGGAGGCAGAGGCAGGCGGATCTCTGTGAGTTCGAGACCAGCCTGGTCTACAG
>NC_022014.1:77661585-77664334 GCF_000317375.1 Microtus ochrogaster
AAACCCTGTCTCGAAAAACCAAAAAAAAAAAAAAAAGAAATCTGGGGAGTAACCTAGGCTCTCTCTCAGGAGTAGCCTAGACTAAGGTCCCACTCACCTTCCGGTCTATAAGAAGCCAGGACCACCCGAACCTCCCCATAGTGCCCAGTAGTGAGAGGTTTGAGGGAGGGCCCGAAGCAGAGCTGGGGTGTGCTCACTGGTGGAAGGCCTCCCGGGTGAAGGAAGAGCAGACAACTAGCAGTTCTGACCCATGGGCTGAGGCAGACGAGGCAGGGAGGGGAACAGGATGGCCTGACCCAGCAGAGCGGGGGTGCTCTGAGACCCATGCCTGCGAGCCACAGGATAAGCCTAAACCTTGGGAAGCAAGAGCTCTTCCGAAGCATCAGGAGCCGAGTGCCCCCACACAGACACACAGAAATCCTGCCCACCCCTATATCCTGGCACATGTATGCACGCTCCAGCAAAGCAAGAAGCACTACCCTCCCGCCCCTCCTCCTGAGGGTCCAATCAGAGGATGACAAGCCACTGACCAGCCTCCATCAGCCTCTCCCAGGGACTCCTGCCAGGCAGAGGGACCTGCAACCTGCAACTGATGGGACACTGGACGCCTTCCTGTCACTCATGCCAGAAGATGCTCTCTACACCTTGTGATTGATGGACTTTAATTTCCTGGGCCCCTCAGTTGTGCCTCTGCTTTGCTCCGGCCTGTCAGGGTGTATGTCTCCTGGCCTCCTGCGCCCTTCTCCTTTCCCTGTTGTTTAATTTGAAGCATCCGTCTGGAGCATCCCAGGGTGGGGACGGTGGCAGGACTGAATGCATTAACTGCTGACAGCTCTATTGATTTTCTCTCCCACGCTGCATAATGCAAGATATATACACACTGATAGGCCGGCCCCTGCCCTACTCTCTGAGGGGATGGTGCCCTTTCTCTTTCCTCTCCAACGTCCCCCCCCCCACCCTGGCACATGTTGATATATAGGAGGGGTGCCTGTCCCTTGTGCTCAAGATGGATTCTCCTCGGCCCTGATATTACTTTCCTTGCTGCTGGGAGACCAGTCCAATCTGTCCTTTTTACAGGAGGAGATTGGATGCTGGGGATGCAGTTTTAAGGGGGAAAGAAGCCTGGGCAGCGAGGCAGGGGAATTGAGGAAGCTTCATCTGTCAATGCCGACTCTGCACCCCCAGTGGAGGAGACTCCTGGGGCTTCCCAGGGTCCCTGCTGCCTCACCAAGCCAGGGCAAAGGAGGGGGCTCACTCTGTAGCCTACCTCCTCCAGCACCTGCCTAGGATTCACTCACCTTGCGAACAGCCACAGCGCCACCTGCTGCCCTGAAGAGGCCGGTGTCCTTTGGGTCTCCTGACCTCTCAAAAGCAAGGATATTGCAATGTAACACTTAACCCGCAAGTGTCTGGAACGGGCTGGCACAGGGCAGGTACGTACAGCCCTCCTTGAAAGAACCCACGGGCACAGATTCCTGGAGACTAATTAGCCAAACTCTAGTGGAAACTCGGGCCACCTGTCTGGAGGAGCAGAGTGTCCTCTTCCAGCCTGGATTAAAGTCACTCTGATCGCTCCTTGGCTCTTGTACTCAGGCATGGCGGATGCTGTATTCTGGAAGGAAGGAGCTGGGTGGGTTCTCAGGACAAAGTGACCCTCCCAGGTCTAAAAATCCCCAGCCTGGCTGAATCATCCCACGAAGGGTGCTTCTGGCCCATATGGTATGAAGAATTCTCCCATGTGACCCCTGGTTCATCTCTGCTTTTACTGCTAGTCTCTGGGTTTCCTGAGGTGGGAACACAGGCTAAATACACAGCAGGGAGGCGACTGACACAGGACCTGACTTGGCTTGGGAAAATGTTCCCTCTCAGGTGCCTTCACAGTGAATTTGGGGCATATTTTTGCCTCCTCCCATCTACCTGTCCCATACAGGCACAGACTTCCGCATGGAAGTTAATCTAGTCATGCACTGGGCTAAGAGCAACTCTGATACAGGCCCAGGGCAGAGGCCAAACTCAGTGCAGCAACCTTCTGATCTCCCGGAGAAAGTCTTTGACCTCCTAGGCTATATGTAAATAGAAAGCCGGGCAGTGGTGGCACACACCATTAATCCCAGCACGCCGGAGACAGAGCCAGGCAGATCTCTGTGAGTTTGAGGCCAGCCTCACCTACAAAGGGAGTTCCAGGACAGCCAGGACTATTTTACAGAGAAACTCTATCTCAAAACAAAATAACGAAAGAAAAAGAAGTAAATACAAGAAAGGGCAGCAGAGTGCAAAGACCTGGTTCTGAAGTCAGGCATGGTGGTTATCCCAGCACCTAAGATGCTGAGGAAGGAGGATTGCTGGGAGTCTGAAAAACAGCTTGAAGTACATAGCCAGTGCCAGATTGAGTCAGGGCTACTTAACCAGACCCTGACTCAAATACAAAACAAAACAATAATAGTGGCCTGGGCTCAGAAATAAACCACCTGGTCCAGGGTCTGGGGTGTCACCAACCATTAGCAGCAGGGTGTCTGCCGAGCACGTGCCAGGGTCTGGGTTCCAGCCCTAGTAGCACAATGGGGGGGGAGGGGATTCAGAATGGAGTCTTCTTGAAAATAAAAAATATTCCCTTGGCTTTGTCCCGCTAGCCCTGGAGACTTCCAACCAGACCCGATTCGGCCCTGCGGGAACGTCTGGCAGTGTGCGGATTCGGCCCTGCGGGAACGTCTGGCAGTGTGCGGATTCGGCCCTGCGGGAACGTCTGGCA
>NC_022014.1:77664499-77675544 GCF_000317375.1 Microtus ochrogaster
CCCTGCGGGAACGTCTGGCAGTGTGCGGATTCGGCCCTGCGGGAACGTCTGGCAGTGTGCGGATTCGGCCCTGCGGGAACGTCTGGCAGTGTGCGTGGGCATTCTTATTCGTCCGGATTGTGGAGATCCAACATCAACTGGGCAGACAAGGGATGCTGCGAAAATCCCCCAGCGTTCCAGACAGCCTCACCCTCAGCCCCAGAGACAAGGATCTGGTCAGGAAATGGTCATCGGACGTGCTGAATTCCAGGCTGGAGCTGTGGCTCAGTTGGTAAAGTGCTTGCCTAGCATGCGTGAAGCCCTGGGTTTGATTCCCAGTACTGCATAAACTTGGTGTGGTGTTGTCTGTCTGCAATCCCAGTACTCAGGAGGTGGGCCAGGGGATGAGAATTTCGAGGTTGCCCTCTGCTACACAGTAAGTTTGAGGACAGCCTGGAATGTATATATTTTTTCTAGCCATTTTTTTCTGACACTTGGCTCAACAGCTGATGCGTGCCTGCTTCCCATGGCCCCCTATGTGTCTTGAAGACTCTGTGAGGGATGGGAAGGGGTGTACACAGCACCCCATGTAGGCTTCCCATTGTAGATCTCTAAAAGCACAGCCCCTATCTCCTCCCCATCCTCCTCTCGTTTCTGATCCCCATCCGCTCTTCCAGGTAGCCGCCAAACTCATGGAGAATCCCAAACTCTCCCCACCCTGAGCGTCGGGGAGGTTTACGGACACAGGATAGGCTTAAAGGCCAGCTATGCGGGCGACCCTAGGCACAGGCCTCCCGGGGGTTTCCTGGAGACTAAGTGTGCCGGGTGAAGCAAGCACTGCTCGGGGTATGAAATGCCGCACCAGTCACATCCACAATTCATAAGCCTGAGAATTGGGTTTTGAGCCAGAGGGCAGATTCCTTGCCAGTCAGTCTCCAGGTGCAGCCTCAGTACCCTCCTGTGATGACGAGGGGACACTGTATCCACCTCCCAGACAGCCAGAGAGGGACCCAGGATGCCTGGGGACCTTGCCTCTCCCCACCACACACACACACACACACACACACACACACACACACACACAAGTTTAGTAATCAGAAGCCAGGACTCGTGAGATTTCTCTAGCACAAGTGGGAATCGGGAGAATCAATTCCGCCTTGACCACACATTCCCAGGGAACCCCAGGTTCTCCTGACTGCAGGCTAACCATTCCCTCTGTCCTTCCCACTGGGAGCCCTTCCATCAAGCACTTTGTCCCAGCCAGATGCCAGGCAGTCTTCTCGGCTCCTTCAGATCACTCTATAAAAGACACTACCTCTCTGCCCACCTGAGTGGGGTGCCAGGTCTCTGCCCCACTCTGGTGCCTATGAACACTGACAAGAAAAATCCAAATGGATTGGCCTTCAGGGGTCCCATGACAGGGGTTGGGGGGTGGGCTCTTGGTCCCTGCTTTGCCCTACAGCAGGACCTTCGAGGGCCAGATCCAAGCCCAGCAGGCAAATGAAGGCAAGAAGGGTGTAAGACCAGAAAATAGTCCCCAGGTCTGACTCACGCCCAGCTCCAGCCCCCAACAGCCCTGCCTGAAAGCCCCTCCCAGGCCCTTCTACCAGCGTTTCTGGTTCTCCAGGGTGCCTTAGCTTCCAGCCTGGGACTGTTGTCTACCCTCCAGGCTTCACAGAGTGGCCCTGACAAGCAAAGTGGACCCCACTCTGGACAGCTGTCAAGCCCGAGCCCTCCTCTCCTGCAGGATCCCCCATTAACGGCTCCCATCACACCCATGTTTGAAAAGCACGGGAGCTATGGGCACAGGTCTTGCACAAGGGAGTGGCTCCAGCCCTTTCCCTTCTGAGTCCTATGCCACATCCCGACACCTGAGGCTCTGTCATGGAACCTGAGAACTAGTCCCCGCTCTGGGCACCAGTTCTGCCCTTCAGTAGCCATGGTGTATTTTGTTATTTGTTTCCCCTGGGGATCTGGAGAAGATCTCGGTCCTTGAACAAATTTGTCTTCCTGTTTGTTACTATGCATCTACGTTCTTCTTAAATTACAAAACTCAAGTGGGCCAGCATCTGTCTCTCCGGGACGGCTGCCAGTGGGAAGTGCAGCCCCGCCTCCTGCCCACATCGTCACCACAGGATTGGTCCAGCAGGAACTGAGGTACCAGTTAGTCACTTAAAACATATTGTGTGTCCCTACTGTGTGCCTGTCCCTTCCTGTCTACTTCTTATGACCTCACCTTCCCTCTTTCTGTCCCTTCCTATAGTGAATGCTTTCAAATGTCACGTCCTGCTTGAGAATCTGCCAAAGTCAGCATTAAGCACTTACTGTATACATGAGTATCACATCCAAGAGCTGCCTACAGAAAGTTCTACCTTATTCTTGCCCTCCAACAAACTCTGCACAATACAAGAAGCACTTAGCCCTGCCAGTTGGTAGAGCGCTCGCCCAGCATGCAGGAGTCCGGAATTCAATCATTAGCATCCGCCATAATGGCTTGCACCTGTACTGCCAGCACTGTGGAAGCAGTGGCAGGAAGCTCAGAAACTCAAGCAGGTCATCCTCTGCTACACAGGGAGCCCAGCCTAGGCTACAAGATATCCTGTCCTCCCTCCCCCTAAAAAGGCTGGGTGGTGGTGGTAACACACTTAATCCCTCCCGCCCTGCACTCAGAAGGCAGACTCAGGAGATCTCTGTGAGCTCAACGTCAGCACGGTCTACAGAGTGAGTTCCAGAGAGCTAGTGCAAAATAAAGAGAGCCTGTCTTAAAAAAGCAGGTGACCCACACCACTGCCACGAGGCTTATACAGAAGTGGCAAGGTGTGACATCAGAGCTAAGGTCTGTCCCAAGTAGAGATGGGACAGGCTATGAAGGGACAGCAAAGAAATGCCTGCAGACCAGAAACAACCAGCAAGTTAAGAGGCCCTGGGTTTGACTGAGAAGACAGTTTCTTGAGGAGCAGGGAGACAGCAAAGACCATAAAGGCCTCTGCCCAGGAGAAAGGCTGGCGGCAAAGCTGGGCACAGAACTGTGGGTGCCCTGGATCAGGAACAAGTAGGCATGATTCTCAGATTATATCTGGCTCTCAGGTGTCTCACCCAAAACCCACCAGCTTCCCAAAGAGACAGGTTTTCAGTTCTGAAACACAGTTCTGTTCTTGAAAAAGACTCTTGTGCAATTATAGTTTTTCTGCCCTGTATCACCGGGAGGCAGGAACTCCACCAGGATTCCTTCATCCAAAGGGAGGGAGGGAGGGAGGGAGGGAGGGAGGAGAGAGAGAGGTGCTGAGTCCCAAATAAAACTCCTGGCAAGTGTGCTTCCTCCTCTGAGGGGGCCGCTCCACAGTAATAAGTACAAGGCAATTACATTCTGTTGTGAGATTATTAAATTGGGGGGATACAAACATAATAAAATGGAGACATTTGTACAGAGTTGGAAATAAAATAAAAGTGGATAAAATAAAATCAATAGCCAAAGTTTCCCAAAGCCTACCCTCTAAGCTATTGTTATATTATAAGAATCCGGGCTAACTGTCTGCTAAGGAAGTTAGTGCCAGGAGGAGAAGGGAGCGGAGAGAAACCCAGGGGGCAAAGGGAATGCAGCCTTCCCAGAGCTGCCACTTCCTTACATATCTCAAGACATGATGGGTGGCGGGAGCTGGGCTGAAGAATCTGGCCAGTGTAGGTGCAATTCTTGGTTTGGGCAAGGGTCTCAAGATGCAATAAGGGGGCTACTTTCAGTTACCCCGGTGATTGCAGAAATTCTGCCCTGCCTGTTCAAGTGAAAGACACAAGCGAAAGTCTCTTCGGAATGTCTTAATCTCTGCCATCCCTGTTACCCCGTATCAAAAACAAAAACAGGCTGGGCGATGGTGGCACACGCCTTTAATCCCAACACTCGGGAGGCAGAGGCAGGCGGAGCTCTGTGAGTTCGAGACCAGCCTGGTCTACAGAGCTAGTTCCAGGACAGGCTCCAAAGCCACAGAGAAACCCTGTCTTGAAAAACAAAAAAACAAACAAAAACAAAAACAAACAAACAAAAAGTCAATCACTAGCCCTGGGGGCACTGCCTGCGGTTCCAGAACGCCTGTGTTCTATTCCCAGCCCCTATGGAGCAATTCACAGTTGTTTCTAACTCCAGTTCCAGGGATCCGATGATGCCCTCTTCTGGCCTCCAGGGACACTGCATGCGTGTGATGAACAGGCAGATGTGCAATCGAAACAGACATAAAATAAAAATAAAATGTTAAAAAAAAAAAAAAAAAGACTGGGCGGTGGTGGCGCACGGCTTTAATCCCAGCCCTCGGGAGGCAGAAGTAGGTGGATCTCTGTGGGTTCGAGGCCAGCCTGGTCTACAGAACAAGTTCCAGGACAGCCAGATCTACACATAGAGCTACACATACACATTTTAGAGACAGGGTTTCTCTGTAGCTTTGGAGCCTGTCCTGAAACTGGCTCTGTAGACCAGGCTGGCCTCGAATTTACAGAGATCCGCTTGTCTCTGCCTCCCGAGTCCTGGGATTAAAGGCGTGCACCGCCACCACCCGGCCACAAAAAAAAAAAATTGAAAGGTGGGTGACCTGCAGACGGAATAAGGGGGGCGGCGGATGAAGGAGAGAAGATGAGGAGGGAGGTGAGGAGTGGAGCACGCAGCCGGCTGTCCATTACTTTAAGAAACGGAACTACTAATCTGAACCACAAGAGGGCAGGGCTGATGAAATGGAAAGTGTGAACGCATATATGGATCTTGGCCCTTTACAGACACTGTACTCAATTTCCTCTATTGGGCGGGCTTAACCGCCCGGAAGCGGAAACTTCGCTCTTTTTCCGTTCCTTTCGGTTCTGGCCGCTGTGAGTCTTTGGGGTAGTCGGGGACGGGGGTTAAATCCGAGGTAATCCGCAGCCGGGTAGGGCTTGGGGAGCTCGGGTCTGCGGGGAGCGCGCGAGGGAGGAGGAGGGAGTGCGGCGGAGCGGGGTGGGGAGGCAGGCTCGCAGCCGGTTAACGCGGAGGTCTGCTCCCCACAGGTACGGTCTCCAGCGCCGAGCGCCCGTCGCCATGGTGAGTCCGGGACGAGGGACCCGGGCTGGCTTGAGCGTCCCCAGGATGCTGGTGTCCCCCGAGCTCACTCTCTGTTTCTCCTGTGTTGCAGCCTCGGAAAATTGAGGAAATCAAGGACTTCCTGCTGACGGCCCGGCGGAAGGATGCCAAATGTGAGTGGGTTTCCAGAAGGCTCGGGATGGCGGGGGGGGGGGGGGGTCGGGCGCCTCTAGAAAGCAGATTCTCCCAGGAAAGCGTGGGGACACGTATGGTCGGCAACGCCTGTTCTGCATGGTGGGCCAACCACACACGTGATCTCAGCGCGCTCTCTCTTTAAGTACCTTGCCGAACTCACGAGGTAGAGACAGGAGGATATCTGTGAGTTAGAGGCCAGACAGGGCTGCCTAGTGAGGCCTTGTCCCAAAACAGAAGCGTCATCCACGTGTAACAGCCCTCCAGTTTTCAAATAAAGGGGAAAGGTAATGAATCGGAAGCCTGAGCCAATGTAAAGTGGCCCGTGCCGGTACAATCGCCGGAGGCAGAGGTCCGAGGATTGAGCATCCACAACCATGCTTGGCCTACATGGAGGGATCCAAAGTCGGGGATGGGGGCGTAGTGGACGGCTAGTCCAGCGTGCAGGAAGCCAGACCGCGTGCGCAGGCGCTTGGGAGGCAGCGATAAAAGGACGGGAAAATTCAAGGTTCTCCAAGGCTACATTGTCTCAAAAACGGGTAACTGAAGTAAGCAGTTTGTCAGCTCCTGCTGGTTTTGTATTGTTCTTTTATACACAAGGAGGGGATTGCCCCATTTAAAGGATGTTTGGGAGGATGTGTCTAATAAAAGATCCTGGGTGGCATTATCTCACATAAGAAGAAAGGAGTATTTTCTGCTGTGTGAGATAACCCCGTGTGGCTTCCTTTTCCTCTCAGATACCTCTTTAAAAGATCCAGATCGGGAATGGAAGCAGAACAGTTGGGCCGTCCTGTTAGGTTGGACAGGAAGAGCCTTTTGAATGGGCTGCAGGGGTCGTAGGTGTTCCCTCTGATTCCAAACAGTCCGTTGCCTTTGATGTGCTGCCCTGTGGGCTGGTGGCCGCCAGTCCTTCCCACTGGTGGGAAGGATGTCTCCCGCCGGGAGTCAGCCGGTGTTTGCTTGTGTTTTCCATCTGGACACTACCTTCTGTGTCCCAGCTCTGTCGTAGGTGACGTTTTCCTTCCGTGAGCACAGGACCAGGTTTGAGGTTGTGCCTCTGGGATGTTGAGGACACCTCAGCAGACCCATCAAGTTCCTGCACATGTTAAGAAATTGAATTAAGTGTACTTGTTTAGAGGTCTGTTTTTGAGCCTGATTTCTGGTGGGTTTTGTTTTTAGAAACAGGCTGTGTGGGCCCTGAGTGGTCACTTTGTAGCCCAGGCTGACCTCAGATCTAGAGCTCGGGGGTCCTTTCTCAGCCTCCCAAGTGTGAGGGTTTGTTATGTCCGTTTTGCATTTCTCTTTATTACATATGTATGCACTGGTGGAGGTCAGGATTTGGCAGCAGATACCTTAATTCACTCAACTGTCTCACTGGTGTCTCTTCTTTGAGCTTGAACTGCCTTTGTCTCCCAAGTGTTGGTATTACAGATCAGCATTCCCACTATGAGGGGACCACACTGAGTTCATGGACATGGGGCTGCTTGCACAATTTCAGCCTGGTTCTGCATTTATTTCTTTTGGGTATTGACCCAGAAGTGGAATTGCTGTATCATGCGTGGTATGGCTGGCCTTAAAATAATGC
This sequence comes from Microtus ochrogaster, assembly GCF_000317375.1. Taxonomy (NCBI): domain Eukaryota; kingdom Metazoa; phylum Chordata; class Mammalia; order Rodentia; family Cricetidae; genus Microtus; species Microtus ochrogaster. The sequence continues at coordinate 77,671,291 of NC_022014.1, forward strand.
TGGGGGCCAGAGGGTCTGCAAGCATCTACTTAGCACTCCTGAGGCCCTGGGTTCACTTCCCAGCACTGGGTAAATGGCATGGTCGAGCACCCCTGTAAGTAACCACAGCACTTTTGGCAGACGCAGGAGGATCAGGAGCATTCAAGGTTCTCCTGGGCCACACAGTGGATTCAGGACCTGCCCAGCTACATGAGACCCTGTCTGAAAAACTCGGTCACATCCAGAAATACTGTTTAACTTAAATTTTGGGGTTGCAGTAGCTGCCAGAGGCAGTGCAGCAAAGAATGCTGTGGTCTTGGTGTCTGGACCTGGTATAAAAGTTGGCATAGCTAGTGCCTTGAGCAGGCTCTGAGCCCCAGTGCTTCCTGTGAAATGCCCTGTCCCAGGAGCAGTTACTGACAGGTGGAGTTGAGAATGCACGCTGATCCTGTGCCGCTAGTCTTTGAAGCATGAGGCGCTTCGTGGCTTTTATAGCTGGGAGTTGTAGGTAGTATCTGAAAGGTTTGCAAGGAACTTGGAGCCGGGGATTTGACAGGTACCCAGAATGGCCCACTCTAGGAAGCAGGTGCGTGCTGTGCATTTGGAAATGTCTCCACTTTGAAACACAACCAGTATGGTTTGGATTTGAGTGCAACTGGAACTTGTCTGAGCTGAAGTCACAGGATTATTGTGCAGTACAGGACCAGGAAACTGGGACTGGAGAGATGGATTAAGAGTTAAGAGGGCTGACCAGGTGGTGGTGCATGCTTTTAATCCCAATAGAGGCAGATCTCTGAAGATGTCTGAATTCCAGGACAGTCAGAGCTGTTACACAGAGAAAAGGGGGGTGGGAGTTAATGGCCCTTAATGTTCTTGCAGTTTGGTTCCCAGCATCCTTGGACTCCAGGCACCTGCATTCGCATGCCTGTGCCTTACACAGATACACACATTTACATATAATTACAAAGTTAATAAGGGTTGGGGGGCAGGTAGTTAAAGACAGGGTTTCTCTACAGGGCTCTTCCTGTCTTGGAATTTATTCTGTAGATCAGGCTAGCCTCAAACTCAAGAGATCCACCTGCCTCTGCCTCCTAAGTCTGGGATTAAGGGAGTGCACCACCACCCCGAAAGAATTTTTTAAGAGCTACATTCCACAAAAATTCAGGAGAAGCTTCCCTGCACACTGAAATAGAGTACCCTAAAGGGGGCTCTACGTGTCCACAGTATTCCTGTGTGCAGAGTGCTTGGTTTCCAGAAGTGGGGTGCTAGAAGGGTGTTAATTCCAGCAGATGACCCCTTCGCCTCCTTTACAGACTATCCCTTTAAAGGGTTGTCGTAGGTTATTTTAGAGTGTTCCGAGATGCTGTTTTTAGGGTGCCAAGTGTGGATTTCGTGTGCATGTGCAATGAATTGAATAAGCTCCAAGACCCAATAGGTATACAGAGGAAAATGTAGCTTTCCAGTATGGTCAGCGTTTGAAGTCAGGGGGAAAGAAGGAGGAGGTGGGAGCTTGTTCAGCTGTCTGACCAGTTGTGGCCATTTGTTCTGTACCACTGACAGGAATGTAAGGCACATGACCTGTGTGATTCTCTACCGGTTCTTTTTTAAGATTTATTTATTATACATGCCTACACGGCAGAAGAGGGCACCACATCTCATTACAGATGATAAAAGCCGCCATGGTTTGTAGTTGGGAATTGAATTCAGGACCTCTGGAAGAGTAGCCAGTACTCTTAACTGTTGAGCCATCTCTCCAGGCCCTCGGCTTCATCCTTCATTCTGGTCTCTTTGGCAGCTGTCAAGATCAAGAAAAACAAGGATAATGTGAAGTTCAAGGTTCGCTGCAGCAGGTACCTTTACACCCTGGTCATCACAGACAAGGAGAAAGCCGAGAAACTGAAACAGTCCCTGCCCCCTGGTAAGTAAGCCTGAGACAGTGGTTGGTGAAGGTGGCCAGGTCCCTGCTTCGAGTCATCCCCAGGATTAGGAGAGCCACTCTGTGGGGGGTGTTTGTCTTCGCTGTGATCGGTGCTGGGGCATGGTTGTGATTCTGTCTGATCCCCCTAAAATAGCCTCCTTGGCCCTAGGCAGTTTATAGTTGATTTAATCCTCACAGGCCCCTCCTTGGGGATAATCCCAAGTTTGCAGAGGGAGGAGCCTGTGAGATGCGGTGGGCTAGGTCTGCGGGGACCCTCTGTGTCAACCATCTTTCTTTCTTTCCCCAGGCTTGGCAGTAAAGGAGCTGAAATGAAGCAGACCTGTGTTTGACTATTAAAAACTCTAAAAAATCGTATGTGTCCTCAGTCTTTAATGGGAAGTGATGTCGCTGTGGTAGAAGGCAGTGTATGCTCCCAGGGCTGGAAAGTAGTCTGTGGGACGGGTTACCTCCTGTAGTATAATTGTAGGCTGAGCAGTGTGCCTGTCCTCCTTGGACGTTCGCCCTTGGAATATCCCCTGGGTGTTCCCACTGTGAGACTTGGGAAAGTCGGGGGTCAGTGGGGTGAATGCAGGACAGAATCTGGGGGGATGTCTACCATGAACAGCCTGGGAGCAGGAAGAAGTGGGGCTCCAATGCCTCCGGGCATTGCATTGTACGCGGTGCACATACATGCAAGCAAGCAAAATGACTTTTGAGTAGGTAGACAGTTTTCGAGAATTTTCAAAAAACAGGGCAAAGTTAACTGTTCTGTCCAGCAAAGTGGCTTTGAACCACACTGGGTTCACCACCAGGTGGCACCCTATTACAGTAATGTGAATGAGCCACATAACTGGTGGGGGGGCTGTTGGAGATAATAAGATCCCAGGCTGGCATGAATCCCATCCTCCTGCCTCCACCTGAGTTCACGGGCTGTAGGTGATGTGAGTGCCTACCCTATTTAATGTGCTAAGGTTGTCGGTTCTTTGCTTTTAAAATGTGGTACAGCAGAGGGTTATTGAGTACTTCAGTAGGTTATAACGGAAGTGATGTGCTTGCTGGAGAGTTTGCGGGCGCTGTGAGCTCATGGAAGATGGCTTTGTTTATCCCGGGAGTGGGTGGGACGGGATAGAACCCGTGGTGTTAACGGATTCTAGGACAGTTTACAGCTTTGGCTTTTTTGTTTGTTTGCAGCATATTTCTCAAAGACTCCCTGGCTCCTAGGAGCCTGACAGGATTTGTCTGGCATTGTGGTCCACTGAAGGCGCCTTTTCATGCCGTGCCTCCTACCCTGGCAAGCCTGAATCACGTAGGGTGCTTCTGTGGTCCAGGCTGGTTCTAGAGACTCAATGATGCCTTTGTGCCCTCAGGTCGCAGTGCATCCTGCTAAGGTTCCAGCTAGTGTTTGTCAGTGTAGGGCGCCCTGAGCTCTGCAGTGGTTGGCTTCCCCTCACCTCTGCCTCGGTATACCAGGAACAGCTAGATGCTCAGCGGACTCTGGTCTCCTGAGCTCCACACGGTGGCCATGCCATAACCCTGAGGGAAAGCTCAGAACTTGGCTGCTGCAGTGCAAATCCTCTGACTGCACCAGGCTCAAAATCATAAAAGTTATATTTGGGGACATGAACAGTATTATCCTGGGGCCACTGAGGACAGGTATGTAGGACACTGGGCAGCACCTCCGGATTTTCTGACTGAAGGGGCTGGCTGTATCAGGTTCAGAGGCTGAGGGCATATTTGCCCCTTACTTGCTTCAACCAGCCTCACTCCCCGTCCATTCCCTTTTCTCTACTTCCTATTTTTTATTTGGGACAGGGTAAAGGGGTTTTCTCTTGAGGCCCTCCCACATTGCCTGGGCTGCCTTGAGCTTGTGACCCTCCACTTCCTGAGTGCTGCAATCTCATGCCCATGGGCATAGGTCATCATGCCAGATGTTTCTATAATTTACATGTATCAGAATACACTTGTGATCTCAGTACCTGGGAAACAAGCAGGGTGGTAACATACTCAAGGTCAGCCTAGGCTACTTAGCAAGACCCTGTCTTAGTAGAAAAAGGGAGCCAGGTGCGCACACCTTTAATCCCAGAACTCAAGAGGCAGGCAGATCTGTGAGTTTGAGGTCAGCCTGATCTACAGAGTGAGTACTAGCACAGTCATGGCTGTTACTGAGAAACCCTCAAGGTAGGGGGGATAAAGATGGAAAGAAACAGACTCACCCTTTTGGGTGTAGATCTACTAATCTTGGGGGTTTTTGTTTTTTGGTTTTTTTTTTTTGATAAGGTTTCTCTGTAGCTTTGGAGCCTGTCCTGGAACTAGCTCTTGTACATCAGGCTGGCCTTGAACTCACAGAGATCCCGAGT
>NC_022014.1:77677404-77698695 GCF_000317375.1 Microtus ochrogaster
TTGTAGACCAGGCTGGTCTCGAACTCACAGAGATCTGCCTGCCTCTGCCTCCCGAGTGCTGGGATTAAAGGCGTGCGCCACCACCGCCCGGCTAAGTGTCCACAATCTTGCTGTGCTAGCAAGGCCTCACAGTTTAGGGACTGACGTTCACTTCTCTTCACACCTTTTTCGCCCATCGGATCAGTGGACGCTTTGGGGTCTAATTTCTGGAGCGGGTCTGTGTGTGCAGGAAGGGATCCTGAAGGAGAAATCAGCCAGGGCCTAGGGTAAGAGCCTTGTGCAGGGCGGGGCGTGTCCTAGCCTTGGGCTGGACTTGGGGCGGGGCCGAGGCGGGGCGGGACCCGACCGCGTCCAGAGCCGGGCAGTAGTAAGGGCCGTGGCACTTACAGAGGACCGGCTGCAGCTTTTCCAAGCCATGCCGGCGGCGCGCGTGGAGTACATCGCGCCCTGGTGGGTTGTGTGGCTGCACAGAGTCCCACACCTCGGCCTGCGCCTGCAGCGGGTGGACAGCACCTTCAGCCCCGGTGACGAGACTTACCAGGAGGTAAGTCCACGCGTCGCAGATCTGAACCACTGAAAGGGACCCTCAGAGAGGGAACCAGAGCTGGTCTGGTCTGATCGCGCCCAGGTCCCTGCTCCAACCTCTCTTGCCTCAGCAGCCCGCGTCTCCGCGCGTCTCAGACCCCCTCGGACCTCAGTTTAGTGCTCTCCGCTCTCCTGAGGCCCTTGTCCGGAACGCTAGTCCCGGCTGGGAACCTCGGGGTTCGGAGAGCTGGAAAGATAGGAGTTAGAGTGCCCAGAGGAAGAGTGGAAAGGCGCGGAGGCTGCGCCCAGGAGGCGGGGGCTGAGCCACCCGGAGACTGACGGTGGGGGTGGGGCATCTGAGTCAGGGTGACTGGCTGCCGAGGTGGGTGAGAAGGGGTTCCCCGAAGTTCCCTTCCGAAGACTACAACACCAGACGCTTTTTCTCCGGGTCCTGATGGCCTGAGAGAAGTTTAGAGAGAAACTGACTTGAGCGTCCAGAGTCCTTAGTGCTCCTTTCCCAGCCCCAGCTTCCAATACCTCTGTCTCTTCCCTTCTCAAAGGCAGCGGTACTAGTCACCACTAACCTCTTGGACGCCAAGAACCCAAACCTGTTTGAGTCAAGGAAGGAAGGGGGCTTCACCTCGTCTCAGACATCCTGCAACTGTCCTGTCTGTCCTGGCATCCCTACACCCTCTAGGCTCTGAAATTCCAAGGTCTTGGTTCCTGTGCCAGCTACACTCTGTACTTCTGAGTTGTCCCTGATAAACAGGGCCTTCCCGCTGCGGGTTTGGTGGGCAGGTCCAGGCTTCTGATCCCCTTTCCAGACCCAGCTACAGTCTCTCTCAGCCCGTCTCAGCCGCGGTCAAACCCACAGCGGCCTCAGCGGCCCCTGAGTCAGTTCCCTCACTAGGTCAAAGATTCAGGGGTTGGGACAACCTGGGAAGAGGTCCATTATCAGTTCAGAGCTCTGTGCCCATGTCGGACTTTGACCTCTACCAGCAGTGGCTAGGCACCATCTCCTGATCGCCGTTGTGGGGCAGTCTGACCGAGCAGAGCCTCTCTAGCCTGTACCCACGAGTGGCTTATTTGCCCTCCCAGACAGTCCTCATTCTGAGGCTTGGGGCTCCTGATCCCTGTGCTGTGTATGCGCTGCCCACGAGCCAGTACCAGGGAGTCTAATTATAACTTTCAATGACCCTGCTGCTTGCAGGCTTGGGCAGTCAGCACCTGCTCTTCTGCGAGGATGGAACCCCTTTGTGCTGTTGGGGGTGGGTACTGTCACCCCCAGGCAATGCAGCACTAACTTCTCTGGGTCCGCACTGTCCGCCCCCCACCTGGTGCCTTTCTCCCCCTCCCCCCACAAACATCTTGTCTGGTCCTGGAGGGAAGGCCTGTTCCCTGCGGACCAGTGACTACCGGCACAGCTCCAGGGAGTCTTCCTTCGGCCAGGGCTTGAAAAGAGACGGATATGGTTTCCGAACAGCAGCTGTGTTTGGGGTGTGGAGAGATCCCAGAGACTGTGCTCTGGGTCCGATCATAGTTTTCTCCTCTCTCCTTGAAGAAATCTAGCCCCTCAGTTGGGTCAAGGAGACCCCTAGCTTTGAGAGGGGTGGTGTGGATACTCCCGTCACCCCCACAGCCCAAGCCTGACTCCATCCCCCCAGTCTATGGCTAGATGGCAGCTATACCTGTGAGTCCCAGTCCCTAAGCCCCAAACCTTTGGTTTTTGTTCTTTCTCATTACCACAGTACCTACCCCACCCCTGCTTCCATCCTGGTCCAGCAATGAGTGGAAGTAAAACCCTGTGAGATGAATGTGGTGGGCCTTCATGGAAGTCTAGCATTGGGTTATTTAAGGCCACTCCTATACTGATATAGGTTCCCTTGTTGTCTGACCACGGGTCTCTTTCGTACTGAGCCCTGGAGTCAGGCAGCCGATGAGCTCGCAGTGTAGACTGGGTGCCTTCTATTGTAAGTCATCTTGGTGCTCAGCAAACTTAATTTGAGGCTGAGTGTTGTACCAGGGCCTGGAAGATATGATAAGCAGGGCGGCAGTGACTTAGGCATCTCTGAAGCCAACATAGTGTGAGGCAGGGGCATTACCATTCCTGGGTGGGATTCCAGTTCTTTATTTTTTTTTTTTTTTTGGTTTTTCGAGACAGGGTTTCTCTGTGGCTTTGGAGCCTGTCCTGGAACTAGCTCTTGTAGACCAGGCTGGTCTCGAACTCACAGAGATCCGCCTGCCTCAGCCTCCCGAGTGCTGGGATTAAAGGCGTGCGCCACCACCGCCCGGCTGGGATTCCAGTTCTATGGCTGTGTGAGCACAGGCAGATGAGATTCCCCCTTCACCTGCATGTAATCCCATGAGTTATTCTACAGAGCATGCACAATGCAAGCGTTTGCAGAAGACCTAGCCAGACCCAGTGATGCAGTCATTAGGCAAACGGTCTTGAGATGATGGGTGTCTAAGGACTGTGCCCTATAAAACAGAGAAGAAGAGAGCTAAAGGCCCTGAGCAGGGGGGACTGGAAAACTCATGAGAAAGTCACAGTGTGGACTTGAGGGTCAGTGTGTGTGTGTGTGTGTGTGTGTGTGTGTGTGTGTGTGTTTACACACGTGTGTAGATAGGCTGGAAATGGCCAGTTAGGCTCCAGGAATGACTCTTTGTGTGCTGGGACCAGGGCATAGAGGAGCAGACCATCTGATGAGCAGGCCACTTGGTGATCTAGAACTTTCCTGAGAAAGACGGGCTCTGCTTGCTTCCTGGGATTTTTTTTTCTTTTCTTTCTGACTAGAAGAGGCAAGAAGAGGGGAGTAGATGCCCTTGGAACTGGAGTTACAGATGAGATGGGAGCCACCCTGAAGGTAATGGAAACTGAACCCCTGCCCTCTGCAAGAGCAACAAGTGCTCTTAATTGCAGAGCCATCTTGCCAGCTCTTGATTGATTGATTGATTGATTGATTGATTGGAGACAGGGTTTTATGTAGTTCAGACTTGCCTTGAATTCACCACACAGCAAAGATATTGAACTTCTGATCCTCTTGCCTCTACCTCCCCAGTGCTGGGATTACAGGTCTGTGTCACCATGCCCTGTCTATGGAGTGCTGGGGTCTGAACCCAAGGTTTCCTCCCCAGTGCTGGGATCACAGGTCTGTGTCACCATGCCCTGTCTATGGAGTGCTGGGGTCTGAACCCAAGGTTTCCCACATGCTAGGGAAGCACTCTACCAACAAGTTACATCCCCACTCGCCCCTCCTATTCATTCACTTATTAATTAATTTATTTTTGAGGAGAGTGCCCCAGTGTAGTTGAGGCTAGCTTCCAGCTGGTGATCCATCTGCCTCCCACCCTAAGATCTGGAATTACAGTTGTGTGTTACCACTCCTGGCTTCTGCCTGGGGACTTTGGGCACCTTAGAAGTCCCTATTCTTCTGAGATGCTGGTCCTCCTCATCTTCTCTGTCAAGGACCGGCCTCAACATGTATACTTCTTACCGGGGTAGAGGCGTGGGAATTGAAGAAATATAAGTAAAGAATACAAAGACACATCAAACAATAAGACAAGAATCAGAAGACAGTACCAGGAAGGTTTTACAGGGATTATTGAAATCCTGAAATCACCTGCATTTATTTTACCACAGCTTTTATACCCAATGTAAACTGGGGGAGAAGGTAACAAAAAAGGCTTTATTAACATGATAACAAGAGGTTAACTCACACAGTCTATGGCCTTACCACTCTGAGACTTCAAATCATTAGCATTCTGTTCTCTAGGTAGCTAAGGTGCTCTAGGTCACATATGCCCTCTATAGGTGACCTCATAGTTACAACAGAAGTACATTTGCATATCCTGACCACCCATCATTGTGGCATTGGGTATTGAGCTATCTTTTCTTGTTTGTTTGTTTTTTGAGACAGAGTTTCTCAGTAGTTTTGGAGCCTGGCCTAGAACTAGCTCTTGTAGACCAGGCTGGCCTTGAACTTACAGAGACCAGCCTGTCTGCCTCTGGTGGGATTAAAGGCTCGCTCCACCACCACCCGGCACATTGAGTTAATGTCAAAAGAACCAGGCAACCACCTCCTGAGTTAGGAGGTGCGATTATGCCTGTCAGTCTCCAAACTCTCTGACGGCAGACAAGGTGGAAACGGGCCTGCATTTTTTTGGTTTCTACAATTCCTCTTTTTTTTTTAAAATATTTATTTATTTATTTATTTATTTATTTATTTATTTATTATGTATAGAATATTCTGTCTGTGTGTATGCCTGCAGGCCAGCAGAGGGCACCAGACCCCATTACAGATGGTTGTGAGCCACCCTGTGGTTGATGGGAATTGAACTCAGGACCTTTGGAAGAGCAGGCAATACTCTTAACCTCTGAGCCGTCTCTCCAGCCCCCAATTCCTCTTTTTTATTAATTTTAATAAAGCCTGTGCTTCTGCAACAGGACAGATGTTCATCCGCCTTAGGCGAACACTTCCCCATTTCCCAGACATGCCCTTTGAAACAGCATCCTAATTATGCAAGTCCACCTCTTAGTCTTAGGTGCCTAGGGCAGGGGGAGGATCAGACCCGTCACTGACTGCCGACCTCTGTAAACATAGGATTAAGGGAGAAAAACACTTTTGGGCTCTGTGTCTCAGAGACAATTTTTTTGTCAAGAGAGTTCATCTGTAATTAGGTAGTGTTTTGTGAATAATCAAGCTGCTAATGACTACAGTCTCCTAATTAAAGGAGAGGGGGATCATCAGGGTTGGGAATGTCCTTTTCAGTTGGTATAGAGCACTTTTTAACCATTTTTTTACTGTATCAAAATCTAGATTTCTTGCCAGGCAGTGGTGGCGCATGCCTTTAATCCCAGCACTTGGGAGGCAGAGGCAGTCAGATTTCTGTGAGTTCAAGGCCAGCCTGGTCTATAAGAGCTAGTACCAGGACAGGCTCCAAAGCTACAAAGAAACCCTGTGTCGAAAAACCACACACACACACAAAAAAAAAAAAAATCTAAATTTCTTATCAAATATGTCAAATCCAAGTGCTCATAGGAAATGTCAAAACTTTTCTTAACTTATGGGGAACTAAAGTAGCTACAAACATTAACCAGTCAATACCGTAATTCTGGAATGGAAATTAACAATAAACCCACAATTTGTCCTATCACAATTCTCTTAAATCCATTGCAATCAAAAGACAAGAAAAGTTTTTCTGATCTGTGAGAGTCCAGCAGCATTGCTGCTTTTAAGTAACTGTCCAGTCTCTGAGCAACAGCCACACCCTTAGGCCACCCTCCTCATACTGAAGAGGGCTTCACGCTCCTTGTAATGAGTCCGTTTTCCCCCCGAGGGGAAAGTTTAGGTCTCAGTTCTCAGGTCCAATATTTCAACAGCTGATACAATATCACACTGTCAAAATGAGTTCTGTGTCCCAAAGAGTAAAGCATTCGACTGGGTGGCAGTGGCGCACACCTTTAATCCCAGCACTTGGGAGGCAGAGGCAGGTGGATCTCTGAGTTCAAGGCCAGCCTGGACTACAAGAGCTAGTTCCAGGACAGGCTCCAAAACTATAGAGAAACCCTGTCTCAAAAAAACAAAACAAAACAAAGAGTAAACAGTCAAATGTTCAGTCTGTGTTTCTGGTCCGACTCCATGGTAAACAGGACTCAGGAGGTCTGGAAGTCTGCGTAGCAAGACCATCAAGAGCCTGGAAATCACCAGTCATCACCACGATGATGTCAGACTGCAGCCAGTTGTTTTCAGGATGATTGGTTCAGGTACCTCTTTCCTCGGCCTGCAGCATGGTGGTTATGAGAAGTCAGGATCATGGGCTCAGGAACCTCTTTTCACTTCCCCTATGGAGTCATCAGCGGCTGTGATGTCATCAGGGCTGGTACTCCTGTGGGGGCGTTAGCAGCTACCATGTCATGGGGCTGGTTCTCCTTTTCTGCAAATGCAGTCATCTCATCCAGGTTTATTTTCTTCCTGTGAAAAAAGCACAAACATTCTCCATCCCCAAATTAATATAGGGTCAGGTCTTTTGTATAATCCAGTGCAAGGGTTTTTTTTCCACCTTGCCTTAGCAAAGGTCACCTTGGTATCCTCACGCCACAATCTGTACTAGGTGTAAACTAGGGGAGAAGGTAACAAAAGACTTTATTTAAACTTGATACAAAAGATTAACTCACACAGTCAAAGGCCTTATCACTGTGAGACATCAAATCCTTAGCATTCTGTTCTCTAGGTAGCTAAGATGCCCTAGGTCACATTTGCTGAAGACCGCCCTCTCTAGGTGACCTCATAGTTACAAAAGAAGGAACAGAAGTACATTTGCATATCCTGACCACTCGTCGTGAAGGCATTGAGCTATCTTAATTTCAAAAAGGCCAGGCAACCACCTCCTGAGTTAGGAGCTGTAAATTATGCCTGCCAGTCTCCAAACTCTCTGATGGACAGACAAGGTGGAAATGGGCCTGCATTTTTTAGCCTCCACACCTCCCCCCATTGAACTTGAGTCTGAATCCTCAGGAAGCCTCTGCATCCCCAGCCATTCAGAGAAAATGTCTGTGGGCCCAGCAGAGGCTGACAGGGCAGGGATCAGGAATTCTACAGAGCTGTGTCTATAACAGGGAGTAAGTAGCCTAGCTCTCCATCCCAGATCCTGAAAGTGGGAGATGATCTGATCCCTGCTCTGAAGAGTAGCAAAAAGGCCGAAGAGCTCACGGGTGGGAAGCAGGTAGCCATAATCCCCACGTGGGGAGAAGACCCCAACTGGCTTGGTACCCAGGTGGCAGTGCTAAGGATAATTAGAAAGTCACAAAGTTGAACTGTGTCGTAGGAGGCTGCTCGTTTGTTCCCAGCTGCTCAGCCCTGAAATAACCACACAGAAACTATTAGTTAAATCACTGCTTGGCCTATTAGTTCTAGCTTCTTATTGGCTAGCTCTTACATCTTAATTTAACCCATTTCTGTTATTTTATATTTTACCACGAGGCTCGTGGCCTACGGACAAGATTCTGAATTGTCTGTTCCTGGTGGCGGCAGCTACATGGTGTCTCCTGACTCTGCCTTCTTTTTCCCAGCATTCAGTTTAGTTCCCCCCCCCCCCCCCGCCTAGCTCTGTTCTGCCCTGTAATAGGCTCAAGCAGTTTCTTTATTCATTACCCAATAAAAGCAACACATATATAAAAGGACTTCCCACACCAGGGCTGTGTCTCTAAAGCTACTTCAGTTCCCTTCTCATCTGGGGAATTGTTGCTCTCATCATCCACCAGCCACTCAGAAGAGGCCAGATCCTGATGATGTCATGTCCACAGTACTTCCTGTTGGGTCTGTGAACAGCACACCCATCCAGGCCTTCTGCAGGCCGTGTGTTAGGAAGGTGTTCATTGTTAGAATTTGACTTGGATTTTCCCACGTCTCAGTTCACAGACTCCCCTGAGAGTCCCCTGTGAGAAGTTGAAGATGTAGTTTAGTTGGGAGTTCTTGCCTAACACGCATGCACGAAGCCCCGAGCTGCATCCCCAGCAACCCAAATATATGCGTATGTTAAACACATGCCTCAATCCCAGCACTTAGAAAGCAGAGGCCAGTGGATCTTTGTGAGTTCTAGACCAGCCTGGCATACACAGTAAATTCCAGGACAGCCGAGGATTTAGAAAGATCCTGCCTAAATAACAATAATAATGATGATGATGATGATGATATAAACACAAACAAAAAAATAACTCTTGGCTTCATATGCAGTTTGAGACCAGCTTGGGCTATAGATCCTGTCTGGTTTTTTTTTTTGTTTTTTGTTTTTTTTTTTTTTAAGCCCCAACTGAGTATAGAAGGGACAGAGTGTGGAATTCTGGGAGAACAACAGGATGCTCTGGCTCAGCTGGAGGCAGATCTGAGGAGGAAAATGCAGACTTTCAGAACCCAGCCCTGTGGGAGATGAGCCAAGGTCAGGATGAGGAAGCCCGTTCATTCCATCTGAACTTGGAGTCATGGTCATCAGGCAGTCACGCCAGTTCCCCAAGGGATTAACCCTTCCCTAGCTTTGAGGTGCTGTTCTCCCTACAGAGCATGAGGAGAGGCCACCTGCTCCGACCAGAGGCTAGCACGCCACTCAAGTTGTCCGTACTCCCTCAGGGTCTGTCTACAGTGGCTGCTGCTGTCCCCCTGACCTGAGTCCTGGGGTGGTGCTGACTGCAGATGATAAACCAGAAAGAACTGAAGGAGCTTTGATGATGGGCATGGTACTGGGCCGGCAGCAGTGGTGGTGTGAGGGTGGGGGGCAGGGCAGTAGGAGTCGCAGGGCGATGTGGACGTTGGCGATCGCTTGAGTGTATATGAGTGGAATTATCCACCCGTCTTCCCTCCCCGCTCCCTGTCCTGTCTGGGCACTAATTAGGAACAGAGACATAATGGCCTGTTAGAGCAGCAGGTGACACCAAGTTGACTGTGCTCCCCTCTGTCTTCCCCACCCCGTCTTTCTTTCCAATTCCCTTTCCTTTCTGTCCCATGGTCCTTGGCCATTGGACAGCCCAGTTTCCAGCTTTAATCCTTTAGTTGCCCAGGGCTCATGGGGTGAACAGCTAACAGCCCCACCCCGCCTGTATTTGGGCTTCCTATCCACAGCCATTTTTCCCTGACCTGTTATTATTGACCGAATTGAGGCTAACTGCCTGGCCTGGAGAGGGCCCAGACCCGGAGCTGTCCAGGAAATCCAGGCTCAGGAGTTCAGGGCCCCTCAGGAAATCTCGGCTCATAATTTCCAGGAACCAGAAATCCAGCAACCAGCTGTGGAGAGCTGGCGGGTCATGTTTATAGAGACTGGAAAGGCTCGTCTCCCTCCTGGCTGGGGACACCTGGTAGAGTCAACGCTTCCTTCTGCTTGGGGGGACCACAGAGGAGACCCTCCTGGGAGTGAAGGCAGCTGGGCCATTAGCTTGGCAACGCCAGTCATTATTATTGAAAATACTTTCTGGGGCCAGAGAAATGGCTCAGAGAGTAAAGACACTTGCCACCAATCCTGATGACGACGTGAATTCAGTACCCATGACCCACAGTGCATAAGGTGAGAATTGACACCCTAAAGTTGAGCTTTGACTCCCAAACTAGAGTCATGGAATGTGTGCACCCCCCCCCCACATAAATAAATGTAATAAAATGTAAATTATATATTTATTCATCATAACATAACACAACATGTCTATTCTTAACTCTTCAGCTTAATCAATCCCACTGTCTCCCAAGACAGGGTTTCTCTATGCAGCCTTGACTGTCCTGGAACTCACTTTGTAGATCAGGCTGGCCTCGAACTCACAGAGATCTGCCTGCCGCCTCTGTCTCGCAAGTGCTAGGATTAGCGGTGTACACCACCACCACCTAGCTAATTTTCTTATTTTAAAAACTGTGTCTCTGTGTGTGGTGGTGGATACACACATGTGTGCATATGCATATACTTTTTCACACATGGAGGACTGAAGGAGACATCGGGTGTTTGGCTCTATCACACTCAGCCCTACTCCTATGAGACAGGGCCTCTCCTCACTGTGTTTAGAACAAGGTGGGGGAGCCAACAAGCCTCCTTCCTCTCTTCTCTCTATAGATCTGGGGTTATAGGTTTTGTGTGTATGTGTGTGTACACGCGCGCGCATGTGCGTGTGTACATGTATGTGACCATATTCAGACTTTTAGGTGGAAGCCAGCATCTGAACTCAAGTCCCCATGCTTTTCAGCAAGTATTCTTACCACCAAATTCTCTCCGCAACCCTCACCTTGTATGTAATATATTATCCTGGCCAAGTGTACCCTTGACCACTCAAGGCACTGTGGCATCCGCCTCCACCTCCGTTGCCACAGGTGATCACCTCTGACAGCACTGAGTATGGTCTGTTGCCCCTTCCCCCCGTCTGTTAGGTTAACCCATATCATACGTAGCTGCTGGTACCCCCTCATGCCTGTGTAGTGTTCCATCATATGACTACAGCACCAGGCGTGTGTTGAGTGCTGTTTCCAGTGTTTACTGACTACCGCTGAGCTGAGTGACTGTGGACTTTTGTATGTGGATCTTGTGGGGATGACACACCCCTCCTCTCTATGAAGTAGAGCTGCTGGGTCATGGTGCATATAGACACACAGTGGCTTGCAGGTTGTCCAATGGGAATGCCTGTTTCTTGGTGGTGGGATTTCAGGGCCTGTAAGAAAAGTGGGGTGGGGCTTACTTTTAGTTTTTGGAAACGGGATCTCATTCTGAAGTCCAGGCCAGCCTTACTTCCTTGATTGCTAGGATGATGGGCACAGATGTGTGCCACCATGTCCAGCCACAGAGTGTCATTTCTAGAGCTGGATGTGGTAGGAACACATCATCCTGGCACTTACAAGAGAGGGACACCAACAGGACAAGGTAAACCTGGGCTACATAGTGAGCTCAAGGACAGTGTGGGGACCTGACATGGAATTCCCCTCTGTATGCTGTGAATACCGTTGGTTAATAAAGAAACTGTCTTGGGGCACGGAGAAAACTAAACTGAATGCTTGGAGAAAGGAGGCAGAGTCAGAAGCCATGTAGTCCTGTAGGAGACAGACGGACAGAACTTTATCCAGTAAGCCACAGCCACGTGGTGATACACAGATTAATAGAGATGGGTCAAAAATATAAGAGTTAACCAGTAAGAAGCTAGAGCTAATGAGCCAATCAGTGATTTAAATAATATAGTTTCTGTGTGTTTATTTCGGGGCTGAGCAACTGGGAACCAACAAACTGCTTCCTCCAACAAAGACCCTACCTAAAAATAAAAAATAATTAAGTTTAGAAACCAACAGTGGTGAGGCTGGAGAGATGGCTCAGTTGTTAAGAGCACTGACTGCTTTTCCAGAGGACCCAGGTTCAATTCCCAGCACCCACATGTCACCTCACAATTTTCTGTATTTCTAGTTCCAGGGTACCCAATACCCATGGCAAAGTACAAGTGCGCATTAAAACAAACAAACAAACAAACAAAAAACAACAGTGGTAATTGCACCCCCAAGGCTCTGTGTGTCCTGAAGAGTGACTCAATTTCAAGAAGAAGCTAAACTGCTGGGGGTGTGGCAGGATGGGGTGGGTTGGGGGGTAGAAGGATCATCCATTGACATTAATCTGTTGCTTCTGAACTTGAGTGAGATATGGTTGGCATGGGGTCAGCTCTAGTTTTGTTTTGTTCTTTGGGATTTTGTTGTTTGTCCTAGTTAGGGTTTTATTGCTGCGAAGAGGCGCCATGACCATTTCAACTCTTATAAAGGAAAGCATTTAATTGGGGCTGGCTTACAGTTAAGAGGTTTAGTCCATTATCATCATGTCAGGAAGTGTGACAGCACACAGGCAGACATGGTGCTGGGAAAGGAGCCAAGAATTCTACATCTGGATCAACAGGCAGCAGGAAGAGAGAGTGACACTGGGCCTGGCTTGAGAAACTTCAAAGCCTACCCCGCCCCACCCCCACACATCCCAGTGATGCATTTCCTCCGACAAGGCCACACCTCCTAGTAGTGCCACTCCCTATGGGCCTAGTGGGGCCATTTTCATTCAAACCCCCACACTGTTACTGTGGTTGACCTTTGAGACGGGGGTCTCATATGGCCCAGACTGACTTTAGATCAAGTATGTAACCAAAGACGACACTGAGCTTCTGATCCTCCCCTCTTCAGGCCCACCTAGCAGCTCAGAATTTTCAAAGGGAGTTGTTGTCTGTCAGGAAGTCAAAGTGTCCCCTCTGTGAACCACCAGGCCCAGTTTTGTGCAGCGCTGGGGGTGTAATTCTGGCCTTCCAGCTTGCTAGGCAAACCACTCACCTCCTGGACCACATCCTCAACTTCTACTTCCGACTCTGACGGGCTAGGCCCAGGGTAGGCCTTCAGGGTCCCCCAGCTCCAGGGAGGTGTCCTGCTTCTGTCAGAGAGCAAGTTGCAGGGTGGTGACTTTGTGTAGGGAGCCTTAATCACCTTTCCCTTTGCCCCAGCCTCCTCTGCAGGGGAAAATGCCTTCCAGGAAAGCGGGCAGTGACTTCCCACTGTCTCAGAGTTTTGAGGTCATTCTAAGGGGCAGGTGAGTGGTCCAGACCTGCCTCAGCTTGAGGACTATGGAGGATGCTGCGCTCAGAGATGCTGCCCCACCTTCCACCGCCCTGGAGGAGGAAGGAGCTCCCGTCCATGCTGAGTGATGCCCAGGTGGAAGTGGGCATTTGCTAAGTGAAATGAGACATCTCATTTGCCCTCCCAGTTGACCTCATCACTTCCAGATTTGTCCCTAAGGATGAGAAGCCTGCCCACGCTGTGTTAGCATCAGGGCAGCCCAGTTAGGGGTCCTATGAGCTTCCAGCATCCTCCCAGGGATGCAGGGCAGCTGAGCAGTTGCCCACAGAGTTCATCTCCATACAGTCTACCCAGCCTGCAGCCACCAGCCTCAGTGCCGCGGGTCGCCTCCCTGTGGTCTCCTGCACACATGATTGCTACCACCCGCCCAGGTTCCCTGGCGAAAGCTCTAGAGAGAGCAACCCCCACTGGGACACTCTGGATGAGGGCATGGCTGAGGCCGAATGGGAAGCCAGGAAGCTGTCAGCTCAGGAGCCTGACTTAGAGCCAGGTCTAGCCCTGGCTGACGGCCACTGATCCCTGGGCCATCTGGCGTCCATCTGGCCAAATCAAGGGATTGGAAGAAGCGGTGGAGGGGGCCACCTAGGCCTCCCGACAGCAACGGTTCCCTTTGAAAACCCTGAGCTGCTAAGGGGAACTGAAGAGGTATCCCCACACCCCTCCACGTTCTGGCTTCACTGCTACACTGGCATGTCAGTTGACTGTCCCTGGCAGGGTACAGCAAGGAGGACACCACAGATTATCTGCCCTGGCTCCTTTACACCCACCCTATAGCACCGAGCTGACTTTTGAGGACTCTGGAGAGCTCCAGCATTTGGGATAAGCACATTGCCTTTTGATATAAAAAGACTGGTCTGGCCTGGTGAGGCCGAGGTATGGCAGCATCTGTGATTCTTAGTGTCTGTAGCTTAGTTTCACGGAGCACTTAAGAGAGACCGAAGGCTGCTGCTTCAACTGGCTTTCTCTTTCATATTCAGTCTGGAACTCCAGCCGATGATCCCGCCCACATTCCTGGTGGATCTCCCCACCTCTATCAAATTGATCTAGAAACACAGAGAGAGAGACACAGACACAGAGACACAGAGAAACTGAGAGAGATTTGAATTGCCTAGCCAATTCTGGACCCCCTCACCAACCCTTCTCATCACCAAGCCCTCCCGGTTTCTCCGTCATCCCCATGCTGGCACCAATGGAGGACAGGCTGTCTATTTAGAGAGCTGAGCATAAAGATGCAGTAGGCTCCCGGGACTCCCCACCCCACTGCTGGACCAGAAGCTCACACGGCCCCTCCCTCTCTTACAGTCGCTGCTCTTCCTGGGGGTGGTAGCGGCCATCGGCCTGGGCCTGAACCTCATCTTCCTCGCTGTTTACCTGGTGTGTACATGCTGCTGCCGGCGGGACCACACAGTGGAGACCAAGCAGTCCAACTCCTGCTGCGTCACCTGGACAGCCGTGGTGGCCGGGCTCCTCTGCTGGTGAGTGTCCTGTGCGCAGCCACACCGTGGTTTCAACTCAGCTGGCAAGGGGCCAGGTGGGCAGAGGGCACCCAACAGACACATGCAAGGGAAAGCCAGCCTGTGAGCGGGACATGCCCCATGTCCATGTGGCCCCTCATCAGTGACTGGCCACATTCACCAACCGAGCTGATGATGCCTGGATGAACAGACCTGCCCCCCCAAAATGAATACTGTCCCTTTTGTGGCCACACATCCCTAGTGTGGTAATGGGGGTGTACGTAGTGGCCCCCCCAACTCTCCCCTACCAGACTAGGGCCAGGCCTGACAACTACCTGGGTCCCTCCCTGAGGTGATGAGATGACAGTGGGCATCTCTTCTCTGCATCCCCATCGCCTTCCACAGCTGCCCTGGGTCTGTAGCCCCAATCAGTTCCGTTGTCTTGTGAGATCAGGAGCTTTTAATGCCCTTCGGTAGACCTTCTCCTGTGCTCTGACTGAGAAATGAAGGCTCCCAGCACTGTGGGAGAGCCCACCCCACCCACCCAACACCCAAGCCCATGTGTGCAACCTCTGTTGGGAAGTTGCTGTGTTTTTCTTGTTTCTCTATCTGTAGAAATTTTTCAAATGTGTAGCGCCCCCTTGAGATGTTGAAGGGTGTGGCCACTCTCTAAGGTAAGAGTCCCTTGCTGCTTGTTGGAAGGGCCGGTCCTAGGCTCTAGTCTGCAGGAGGGACCCCTTACTCCTGAACACTTCATTTCTATTATAATGTATTCATTCACTGTTTCTTTGTTGCCTTTTGGCCAAGATGGAGCGTGGTGACGTGTTCATGATATCATGTGGGTGGGAGTGTGGGGCTCACGGAAGCCAAATGAGAGGCCATCCTCAAAGCAGCGAACTGTGGCTGGGGCCAGGGCCTATGGGAAAGAGTTCCAGCCCAGATGGGTAGGTGATCTGACCAGAGACGAGCTAGAGCTCCCATGAAGAACTGGGGTGCTAAAAACCCTCTACCTGGTGTAGGATATCACAGAATGGTTAGGGAGAGGTGGGACCCAAAGACACACACCAACAGTGCTTGCTCCAATGCAGCGATCCCTGGATCCACAGAACACTACCTGTGCTCCAGGTTTCCAGTAGGGTTACTGCCGGATAAGCCTATTGTCAGGTACAAATGCCAGTAAAGCGCATTGAATGCTGGGTAACCCAGCGTCCAAATAGCACCATCGTAATTTGGCCATGTGTATTTTGTAGCAGGTAAAAATGGCTCTAAGTGGTCTAGTCCAATAAGCAATTATTACCTGTAGTGAAGAAAAACACCAAGGGGCCGAATGAGAAGACGGCTCAACGGTTAAGAGCCCCTGCTGCTCTTCTGGAGAACGTAGGTTAATTTCTCAACAGCCACATGGTGACTCACAAGCCAGCTGTATGTGACTTCAGTTCCAGGGGCTCCAATGCTTCGTTGGGCCTCCATGGGCACCAGGCACACATGTGGTGCCTAGACATACGCTCAGGAAAAACACCCACGCTTATAAAATAAAATGGAAAAGAAAATCAGGAGACGGGTTTTCAGAATAAGCTGAACTGAAAACGAGGAGGAGGAAGAAGAGAACAGCTCAAAATAGAAGGGGCCATGGTGGCAGGATTCCTTCTGTACAGCATTCTACAGTAGGCTCCAGGCAAGAGGACATCAGCAGTAAAAGCCAGCTGTTGCTTCCACCTCTTTTTGTTTGTTTTTTGTTTTTTTGGTTTTTTCAAGACAGGGTTTTTCTGTGGTTTTGGAGCCTGTCCTGGAACTAGCTCTTGTAGACCAGGCTGGTCTCGAACTCACAGAGTTCCTCCTGCCTCTGCCTCCCGAGTGCTGAGATTAAAGGCGTGCACCACCACCGCCCGGCTTGTTTGTTTTTTTAAGTTTATTTTTTAAGCATGCTTTCCACGTGTGAATGTTTTGCCTGCGAACTTGACACCAGCGATGGCATGGAGAAAGATGGACAGGGCCACGGTGCCGCGAAGCCGACTCAGGGTGGGTTGTGTTACTGCTTAAATGCCAAGACCACTGATGGGAGCCAGGCATGGTGGTACAGCCTTTAATCCCAGGACTCGGGAGACAGAGGTAGATGGATCTCTGTGAGTTCAAGCCCAGCCTGGTCTATAAATCGAGTTCCAGGGCAGCCAGGCTACACCTGTCTCAAGGAAGGAAGGATAAGCGTGTGTGTGTGTGTGTGTGTGTGTGTGTGCGTGCGCGTGCGCGCGCGCGTACGCGCACACGCATGCACGTGCCCTCTTGCATTTATTTTCCCCCAAGGTAGTGTTTTGGATGAGAGCTCAGGAAGCTGCTCGATTGGTCCTGTGATCCCTGGAAGAGAGGACCACATAGAATATGATGAATGACAGAGTTAAGATTGCAAATGATGTACTCAGGCTGGAATGTTGGATTCAAGCCAACCATGAAATTTCACACAGATGGATTTCAAGTTTGGCTTTAGGTTAAAATCAATACGACACCATAGGAAAGAAGAGAAACTGAGCCTGACCGTTCCTAAGGAGAAATTCTGGGAGGGGCTGTTACAGACCGTAGGTCAATGAGAACATGAGGGGCAGGCCAGTAGAGGGGGGTCCTAGAGCACACACCACACACACACACACACACACACACACACACACACACACACACATAAACATAAGCACCAGCTCCCCACACTCTGCTCAGAGTGATATTGGAAACCAGGCTTGGAGACAGGGGATCAGGAGTTCAAGGTCATCCTCAGCTATATGGGGAATGTGAGACCCAAGCTGGGGATAACATGAGTCCCTGTCTCATGTGTCTATCTCAGCAGAAGGCAAGAGGTGAGGTGACAAAGGAACCACTTTGAAACATCGGATGCAGTTTGTGGCAGAATTGGAGGCTTGTTCCAGCTACTGCAAAGCGTGAATCAGGACCTAGTGGGTTCTGGGCTAACGAGGGAGGAAGGCAGAAGCTAAAACTTTATAGTAGAGAACTCGATCAGGGGTATATAAAAAGTCCATGGTTCTTGGCCAGATCAGGAGGGACCTGAAATTTGGCATTGAGCATATCAGATCAGATCTCAAGGCTCTACCAGGGCCACCAAATCATAACACCCCAGGCTTGCCTGCAGTCTAGTGCCTTTTAGAAGTGTGCTGCCAGCCAGGACAATCAGGCTTCTGCCAGGTCACTTGTGGTGGTCCTTAACCTTCACCCTCAGACAAGACCCCCTCATCCAACTCCCAGAATAAGGCTCCCCAGCTGAAATCAAAAGCCCACACTACGGCTGTTGGCAGTGGCTTTTATTCTCAGTTCCCAAACCTGCAGCCAGGTCAAAGACTCAGGAGTTGAGTGAATGTGTAACATTCGGACAATGGAAATGGCCTGCTGAACTGTGAAAGACACTGGGGAACCTTGCATGCCTGTCACTGAGGCAAAGGAGCCAATCAGAAGAGGCTGCATTCTGTGACTCCTGCTATACAACCTTCTAGGAAAGGCCACGGAGATGATCAGGGCTGAGGTCAGAGAAGTGACAAAGAGAGGCAGAGCACGGGGCAGTTTTAGGGCAGGGGCTGCTCTGATGGTAATACCTGACCCTGTGTGTCTAGACATGGCATTTCAACCAAGAGTGACCACCGTGCACACTGTGGGCCTTGGGCCTGTGCTCCCACGGGGTTATCAGTTGTAGCATAAAGGATACCCTCGGGGACTGTACACCATAGAGGAATTCTACATGCTCAATTTTGCTGTGACCTTGAAGACACTTTAAGGGGATTTTATGTGTTTGGACGGTTTGCCTGCGTGTATATCTGGGCACTGTGTGTATACAGTAGCTTTGGAGACCAGAAGAGGGTGTCAGATACCCCTGGAATTGCTGTGTGGGTGCTGAGAACTGAACCCAGGTCCTCTCTGGAAGAGCAGCCAGTGCTCTTAACCACTGGGCTATCTCTATAGTCCTAAAAACATTTCTTTTTCGAGACAGGGTTTCTCTGTGTAACAGCCCTAGCTGTCCTGGAACTCATTACCTAGACCAGGCTGGTCTCGAACTCAGAGATCCTCTTGTCTCTGCCTCCTGAGTGCAGGGATTAAAAGCGTGCGCCACCACACCCAAGGATGGGATTGTACCTCAGTAGTACCTTGTTTGCTTAGCATGCCTGAGGCCCCAGGTTCAACCCTCAGCACAAGGACGGACAGGGAAGAAAGATTGACAGCACTTTTTGGACTGAGGAGATAGTGGGTGATGTGCTTGCTGTACAAACATGAGAACCTACCCGAGTCTGGGTTCCCAGCACCCACATAAAAAGCTCACACATTTGCAATACCAGCGCTAGGGATGGGGATCAGAGACAGTTCACTTGCTGTGAGCATAATCCTTTCAGTGAACTCCAGGCTCAGTGACTCTTTCCCAAGGGAATGATACAGAGAGCAATGGAGGAAGACACCAGCATCCTCTCCTGGTGTCCTGGTGCACAGGCTCACACATGTGTGCACAAAGGGAGATAAGTGCATTCTCTTCTGCTTACATCACCTTTGTTTGGGGTTTTGCTTGTAGTGCTGCGGTGGGTGTCGGTTTCTATGGAAACAGTGAGACCAACGATGGGGTGTACCAGCTGATCTACTCCCTGGACAACGCGAACCACACCTTCTCTGGAATTGACGAGCTGGTAAGGATGGTGGGCAGGCGGCTGGGCACAGACACAGCCCATGAGATCAGCGGGGCCAGAACAAGGGTGCCAGTCGGCTCTCAGGAGCCCAGCTGCACCCTCCAGAGCTGTGTGGTGGCTGCCGTGGGCTGGGCTGCCCTCTGAGCAGTCGCCCTGCCAAAGGCAAACAGTTTCTATGGCCCTGGCCAAGGGAGACTTCAGGGCGGCTCTTTACCAATCAGCCCCTGGTTGGTCTGTAGAGCATCTGAATAATTGCCCATCCTCAAAGGGGACCTTGAACCCAGGTTTCTGGAGTTTTTTGTTGTGGTGGTGGTGGTTGGTAGTGGTTGGTGGTTTCAACGCAAGAGGCCCCCTGTGTAGCCCTTATTACCCTGGAACCCACTGCATTAGACCATTCTCACCTGGAACTTCCCATGACATTTTGTCTCTGTGTACGCAGTGCTAGGATTGCTGTCACATAGCCTACTGAGCATGGGTGGTTTGTTTATTTGAGAAGGAGTCTAACCTCGAACTCTGTCTCCGGTGATGACCAGGGCTTGAATACAAGTGTGCACTACCGTGCCTGGTGGATGCACTGTGGGAGCTTGAACCCCAGGCTTCTATACGATAGGCAAGCTCTCTATTTGAGCTACACCTTCTGTCCCAAATGTGGACTTTTAAATGTTAGTTCAAGTACTTTGTACAAAGTTCTGATCCAGCTATCAAAAGGGAAACTGGGGACCTAGCATGGTGGCATACATCCTGCACCCTACCCCCCAAAAAATTTAAGTGGAGAAAAACAGTTTGGAAACAATGGAAGAACAATCCCCTGCCCCACCCTCAAATTTTGAGGGTGTGCAAGGGGTGGGAAGAGTCCCCATAATCACTGTGTGTGTCTCGGGACTCTGGGTTCAACAACAGTCTCGCTGGAAGCTCATGGTGGAAGACTAAGCTTCCAGCTCAGTGGAAGAAGAGAAGTTAGCTTGCTCCGAAGAACGAGCTAACCTGCTGAGCCCAAGTGATGGAGCCGGCCGGGATCTAGGTTTCCTCTCTTTCACCCCGTCCCTGCCTACCTGTCACTTTTGCAGGGTGCCAAGTCTTTCCTGCTGATTTTTTAGGTGATTCCATGTGTTGTCTCCTGAGGACTCTGTTGGGAAAGGCCAAACATAGAACTAGTCCTTGGGCCCCTGACTGTCTCTAGACAGTCAAAAGTTCCAGCAAAAGGACCCATTTGTGTCAGCAGCTTCCACCACCAAACCCAGCCCTAACTAGAGGAATCAGTCACTCCCAGGGCATCTTTCTAGGGAGGACAACCTCATCTACCCCCTCCTGGCAGGCTCCTTTAAGCTCCTCCACCGGCCTAATCCTTCCCTCAGCCCCTGGGGGGGGGGGGGGGCTGGGATAGGAACTCTCACCTTAAAGAGACAGACTGTGCTGTTCTTGTGCACTGCCCAGTATTTGTGGGAAGTGACCCCTGGGAACTCTGCCACTCTTATTCACCTTGGTCCTGATGAGGATCAAGCCCCCAAGGACAACTTCTGCCTGTCCTTGGCACTGTACCACATCCCTCTCTCTAGCCATCAGTGACCTTGGAAGGGGGAGAAGCAGCCCGAGTGCTGGGAAGCCCCAGAGCTGTGATCTTCCCTGATGGGAAA
Organism: Microtus ochrogaster; assembly: GCF_000317375.1. Taxonomy (NCBI): domain Eukaryota; kingdom Metazoa; phylum Chordata; class Mammalia; order Rodentia; family Cricetidae; genus Microtus; species Microtus ochrogaster. The sequence goes on from NC_022014.1 coordinate 77,697,792, forward strand.
AATCAGTCTTTATCTCTGGGGAGAAACTTGTAGCTGTGTGAGAACAAGCCCTAGGCTCCCAACCCTTCTGAGCCAGGTTTGAACACTTGGCTGTGAGTCCCACTCTCTAGACCTTCCCTCACCCTGTGCTGGAGATAGCCCCTTACCCTTTGGCTGATACTGCAGTGTGGGACAGTTGTCCCAGGGCTCTGTGATGGTGCTGCCAACTATGAAAAGCTTCTGTCCCTCCTACCTAAGGGGCTGTGGGTGCCCAACAGTCTCAGGCCCCAGGGCTCCAGGGAGATGGTAGATCCTTATAGGGCCTTCCCCATCATCTAAGGGGTGGGGTCCAAATTGCAGGTAAATGGCTAAATGGCATCAGGTGAATTACCACCAAGGAAAGTGCAGGTAAACTACAGAGGGCCCTCTCCCTGGGGGATTAAGATAATGGTGTCATTACAATAATTACGGCAATCACCATGAGATAGAGATGCTGGGGTTTGGGAGGCTGTGGGTGGCAGAGTCAGGATGGAGATTCACCTAACAGCCCAGATGGCTTGAAGCTGGGCCCTACTGGAGCCCAGCGGTAGCAGCCAAATGGTCAGCTAGAGGCCCTTCCAGGGCTGCCCCCAAACAAGGCCGGGGAAGGACCCTCTGCATTCCCTTCTCTTGGATCCCCCACCATCCTGGACCTGTAAGCCTATGGGAAATGACTCAGTAGGGAAACTGAGGCACAGACAGGTGTCCTCAGCCCACAGTACATCTCACAGCAAGAACACCGAGCCCAGGCCTTGGGTCTCAGCCCTGTGTTCTTCCCTTCCCCCTAGTTCCCTGAACCTGAGTTGATGGTCCTCTCAACTCCACACCTGGCCTAGTGCGCGCTCGCGATCTCTCTCTCTCTCTCTCTCTCTCTCTCTCTCTCTCT
>NC_022014.1:77698795-77710537 GCF_000317375.1 Microtus ochrogaster
CTCTCTCTCTCTCTCTCTCTCTCTCTCTCTCTCTCTCTCTCTCTCTCTCTCCCTCCCTCCCTCCCTCCCCAGAGGTTCTCAACCTGGCACTTAATCAGAATCACCTAGAGGTAGTTAGGATTTGTGGCAGCAGGCCACACCCTGCTGGGGCTCCAATTCACCTCAGGCAGGCTGAGCATTTGCATTTGTAATGAGCCCCTGGGTGATGCTGCGGGCCTGGGGACCACAATTTGAAAACCACACCCCTGTTCTTTGGAACAGTGACCTTCTGGCTGTTCTAGCTGGTCCCTGTTCCCCTCCGGCGGAGCTGAGCTGTCCCCCTCATCCTCGGTTCCCAAGAGAAAGCCACAGTCCATCTTGGGGTCATAACACCTCTGTCTTTTTGAACCTCAAGGACTGGGAACCATGTGAGCAAGCACAAAGCTACAGGAAGGCCACTCCCCCTGAATCTGGGATTATAGACTCGGCTATCAAGCCTGGCATTTCAGTTTGGTACTGTCAAGGGTGAGCTTAAGAACAGACAAACCAAGGATGGGCATGTAGCTCAGTTGGCAGAGCGCTGGCTTGCCTAGAATGCAGAAGGCCCTGACTTTGACTCAAAACATCCAACAATTGGGGTGTGGCACTGAACACTATAATCTCAGGACTCAGGAGATGTAGGCAGAAGGAGTTTAAGGTCCTCCCTGGCTACGCAGGGAGTTTGAAGCCAACCGGAACTATCAGTGATCCTAACTCAAAAACAAACAGAAAACAAATCCCTCTCACAAACAACAAATCCCCAAATAAACAGAAACCCCAAGCAAAAATAGAGAAGTTAAAAATTTAGATAATAGCCAGGTGTGGTGGCATATGCCTGGTCTACATAGCAAGTTCCAGGACAGCCAGAACTCTGTAGAGACCCTGTCTTAAAAAAAAAAAAAAAACCAACCAAACAATTAGAGAATAGGCCAGGGTTGGTGTCTAAGGCTGGTAATCTAATTGCCTAGTAGGCTGAGGCAGGAAGATCAGGAGTTCTAGGATAGCCTGGGCTACATAGCAGAACCTTGTAGCAGAGAAAGAAAGAAAGAAAGAAAGAAAGAAAGAAAGAAAGAAAGAAAAGAAAAGAAAAGAAAAGAAAAGAAAAGAAAAGAAACAAAGCCACAAGCCAGTAAACATCTGTCAAGTTCATTTTTCCTTCTGGTATTGTTTCATGGGAAGAGATGCTAGATTGATTAGATGGATAGATAGATGATAGATAGATAGATAGATAGATAGATAGATAGATAGATAGATACAGAAGATAGGAGTTCAAGGTCATTGTAGGCTGCATGAGATCTCTGTCAACACACACACGTGTGCATGCACACAAGTGGGGAGTAGAGAGCTTGAAGAAGTCTAAGACAAAGTTTAAAATTTTGATTTGTCTTTTTGTTTGTTTTGGGAGGGCTTTTTTCGTTTTGTTTTGAGACAAGGGCTTGTCTGTAGTGCAGATTGGCCTTGACTTCAAGACAATCCTCCTGCCTCAGCCTCCCAAGTGCTAGAATTCTACTGGCATGAATCAGCCTGCCCAGTTAGCTGTCTCTATCTTGGTGTCTCTTAATCTCTTGCCTTCTCTTAAGAGCCCAGCTGAAACCAGAAAATGGAAGAAGCAAGCATTGACACACAGAGAAACAGAGAGCCATTCTCTCTTCTAGAATCAGGAAGTCACAGTGTAGGAAAGGCATGAAGAGCCACAAGGTTAATGTCAAGTTCCCATGATTCCAGAGCTCAGAATGCTCTCCTGGGCTCCGTGGCTGTGCCCTCCTCTGCCCCTCTGCTATGCCTTTATCCTGCAGGCTGTGGGAGCCAAGACTGCTGGGTAAGGATTAACCAGGCACCCTGCCCTCCATTAACTGCTTGTCTATGACAATGTCAAGGCCACAAAGCCAGACCCTGGCAGCAGAGTCCTATAGTGCCAGCTATCCAGAAGTTGGGGCAGGAGGATCTCAAATCCAGAGTCCACCTAGACTCCATAACTAGTTCCAGGCTAGTCTGGACAATTATGGAGACCTTATCTGAAAACAAAACAGAAACAGAGTCCTTCCTCATTTAGCTGCAAACATGCCGTCCTCTGCTCAGATGGCTGTGGGGCTGTGACCCCAAGCCTAGTGGCCCCTGAGTATGACATTTGCAGTGTAAGCTGCACCTTGCCCCTTGTTTGGGAGCTGGCAAGGACAGCCACTGCCACCAACCTTTCGTTTCGGTCTGTGTAGGCAGATGTTCCTCCGGGGTTCACTTAAGGCCAAAGCAAAGGACGGGGGTGCCTCTATACCCACCTAGCCAGACAGACATCCTGGGAAGTGGGGGGCTATGAGCCCAAGACACTGATTTCCTCCTCCTGCCCCAGGGCCAGGCTGGGAGGAGACGGCATCTGTTCCCTGTTTCCAAGGCCCCATTGTTCTGCCTTGCCTTGCAGTTGGGACATTACAAGCTGATTCTAGCTCAGAGACAAACCCCTTCTCTTGTCGGTACCTGGGGATCCTATTGGACAAAGTAGCAGCCTGGGGCTCTAAGTCTCTGGTTTCCTCACTGCAAGTGATTCAGACTTTAGGAGAATAATCAGGGAAGAAAAAATGAATTGGTTGGTTCCCTTTTTGGAGTCCAGGTTGAGCCCCACCTATCTGAAATTCAAGAGGCCTGAAGTATTTGGGATTTTAGAGTCTGGGGGTTTCTGTTTGGAGTTATTTGTACAGAGCTTGTTGCTCGCGGGCTAAGATTTGAGTTTTCAGATTAGAGAAACTGAGGCTGCAGAAAGGCTTGGAGTGGAGAGCCAAACCCCAGGGAAAACTAGAACAGGGCCAGATGGAACCGGGCTGTGTGTGCTTTCCAGTACTATAACAAATCACCGAGATCATCAAATTTATGAAGAAAAGGATCTGCACACCTGTAGTCCCAGCACTTGGTAGGTAGAGGCAGGAGGATCAAGAACTCAAGGTCATTCTCAACTTCATATCAAGTTGGAATTCAGCCTGGGCTTCCTGAGACCCTGTCTCAAAAATAAAATATTTTTTTAAAAGGAAAGCGAGAGGGAAGAGAGACAAAGACTGGTTTGGGTTTACATGGTTTCCACCCATGCTGGTTGGTCTCATGCTGGTTGGTCTCCTTGCTTTGGAGCCTTTGATCTGAGAGGTCTTGGTGAGCCCACATGACGGGCAGAGCTGCTCACTTCGATGTATGCAGAAGCAAGGGAAGAAAGAGTTCCAGTGTCCCCTTTGAGGAAGGGCGCTCCCCCATGACCTAAAGTACCGTCACACACCTAACTACCACTTCCCAGTATCACCAAGTCTGTGGCCATGGCCTTAATATGGATCTTTGGGGAACATCTGTCCTTGGCATTCCCCTGGGGCAGCAGTCTCATGAGCTCCCTGGGTCTGTGTCAGTGTGGAACAGCTTTTCAAGCCCAGCTGGCCAAGTGCTACTTCCTCCTGCAGAGACCTTCTCAGTGGCTATCCCAGGGCCAGACTCCTAGCCCCGTCCTTACCTCCCATAGGTGTCTGCAAACACCCAGAAGATGCAGGTGGACCTAGAACAGCACCTGGCTCCGCTCAGCGAGATCTTTGCTGCTCGCGGTGACTACATCCAGACCCTGAAGTTTATACAGCAGATGGCAGGCAATGTCGTCAACCAGCTCTCAGGACTGCCCGTGTGGAGGGAGGTCACCACGCAGCTGACTGAGCTGTCCCACCAGACTGCCTATGTGGAACACTACAGGTGAGAATCTGGGGAGGCAGCGGGAGGACACGGAAGGCTACGGATGCAGAGCCAGCCCCTCCCCGCAGCCTCACTGTGTAGCACCTCAGCAATGCAGGGCTAAGGGGAGCCACCCCACCATGACCACATCTATTATGTCCCTTCCTCATGGCTGTGACTAAATATCTTGACCCAAACAACTGAAGGAAGGAAGAGGAGTTTATTTGGGCTCACGGCTTGAGCGTGGTCCATCGCCATGGCAGCAGGAGCATGAGGCAGCTGGTCCCATCACATCCACAGTCAGGAAGCAGAGCAATGTCTGCTGCTATTTGCTTTATCCTTTTTATTCAGTGGCTCTTCCTGCTTGTCTTAGTCGGGGTTACTATATCTGCATTGAAATACCATGACCAAACAGCAAGTTGGGGAGGAAAGGGCTTGTTCTGTTTACACTTCCACATCACTGTTCATCATCAAAGGAAATCAGGGCAGGAACTCAAGCAGGGCAGGATCTGGAGGCAGGAGCTGATGCAGAGACCATGGAGAGGTTCTGTTTGTTGGCTTGCTCCCCATGGCTTGCTCAGCCTGCAACCAACCCTGAAATGGCGCCACCCACAATAAGATGGACCCTCCCCCACCAATCACTAATAAAGACAATGCCCTACAGGCTTGCTTACGGTCTGACCTTATGTGGGCATATTCTCAACTGAGGATCCCTCCTCTCTGGTGACTCTAGCTTGTATCAAGCAGTCATAAAGCCAACCAGCATATCACCTCAATTAATATAATCTATAAAATCTTGGGTCATTGAGATAGTTCAGCTGGTAAAGGCCCCTGGCACCAAGCTTGATAACCTGAGTTCATGAAGGAAAGAAAATTGGCTTCTGCAAGTTGCCCTGTGACCTACACATGTATTATGACATGTGTTGTATATGTCTACACACACACAAAAATAAAATCTTTCTCAGACATGCCCAAAGATTTGTCTCCCGGGTGAGTCTAAGCTCCACCAAATTGACAATCTAGATTAATGGCCGCAGCAACTTAGGCCTCCAGCATCTGTTTATGTCCCTCTGTAACCCCATCCCTAGTGATGTCACTAAACTTGGGTCATAGGCCCCAGACTGGCTGCCCTCCTTCTGAATACAGAGTCTCAGAAGGGTGGTCACTGTTGAGAGCCAAGGAAGGAGACAGCTGTCACTGTCCCGGGTTGACCTTCACCCGAATGGTAGCATGGACTCATATAATGTGCGTGCATCGTGTGTGACATGCACGTCATTGTACTCAAAGGGTCAGGGGTCCAGTATCATAGACACGGGGTGGAACAGATATGTGGGTCTTGCATGGCAAGTGTCAGCTCTTTAAATCCCACCCTCACCCAAACGACTTGGCACCTCTTCAAGCCACTGACGAAGAGCAGAGCCTCTGCCCAGCATTGCACAATATAGCCTTGGTTTTCTGGATTTGTGTCCTATTATATCATAAAACCCCACCCGGGAGGCTGCAGCTGGGGGCTGAGTCCAGAGGAAGTGTTCAAGGCCTCCCCCCATCAGACTCCCTTTCCCAAAGGGAAGCACTCACTCAGGCCTGAACTCCATGTGCCAATCAGGGACCCATCTGGGCAATGCTCCCACCCCCCATCCCACAGACCTTGAATTTCCTTGATATCAGAGATATTCTAGATGGACAGGGCTCCTGGGGTTACTCCTTTCAGACGTGGGCAAGATGCCTTCCTCCTCGGGGACCGAAAGGAGCTGCCAACTCTGAGGAGACAATCTGCCCCCACATCAGAGCCGGTGGAGTATTCATAGGGGTGTCCTTAATAACCTGACTCTTTCCCTGGAGTTCATCTGGCTAATCCTGTGGACATTTTAGTAAAGACCATGATGAAATGGGTATAGGTTTTATATATCAAAAGAGGCTCCTTATTTGGGTCAGGTTAAGGAGCAAGGGTAGTTCAAGCAGGGCTCCCGAATGCTGAGGGTCACTTCCCCTTCTCTGCTTGGGTTTGTAGCTCACAGGCTTCTCTGGGAGGCTTCCCAGAAAGGTTTCCCACTCCCAGGAGCACTTTACTGGGGAGACACATCCAGCTCCAACGTGGAGGGGATAACAAGCCGAGTTAACTGCCTGGTGCTGAGATGTGGACACTGGCTTACCGATGCCGGATGTGGTGGGGTGAGGGGTGAAGCCGGCAGCATTAGTTCAGCAGGCAAGAGCCAAGTTTATGGTGAGAAGTCCCTCCCCCAGTTCCCAGAGGCTCCCGTGGGAAGACGCATCCGCCCGGGGAGCTGTTTCTAGGAACCGCTTACACAGGCAGCGGTTGCAGGAGCTGCAAAAGCACAGCTGTGGAGGGTACAGGAGCCCCTCTGCATCTGGATTTCCTGCAGATGGGAGAGGAGATGGAAGGAGCAACCCAGATTTAGGTTGGGAGCTTGGAACCCATGTTTTGGAGGGTGTTGGGGCTGGGGGGTGGGGCTATGCCTCTAGAAGGAAGGAGAGTATAGGGTTCCCGTGCAGCTTCTGGAAATCTTAGCCACCATGAGTCTGTAGCATAGGATGCTAACACGAGATAGATCTCAAGTTCCTTTCAACTCTGACTTTAAAAAAAACTTGAGTGGCAGGCCAGCTCAATTCATGTCCCCAAGCCATAGCCCCATTTCTGGGACCCCAGAGACAGCTGAAGTGTGGAGCATGTGACACACGAGGAGCCCCTGCCTGCAAGGGGTACCTGCTGCTCTGGGGGTTGAGGGTTTTAATTAAGCCCCTTCTTTTAGGCATCAAACCTCCATTCACAAAGACAGAATCTTACTTGGCCTCTTGGGACCTCCAGCTTGCTCCATCTTCCTCAGAGCCTCTGTCACTTCCTGTCAGCACTGTCATGCCCTGCTTACACCCGAGGTCCGATCTCCAGCACCGCATAAAATGTATGGCGGTGCACGCCTGGAATTCCAGCACTTGGCCCGCGAAGGCAGAAGAATTACTATACTGCACTGTGTATCCTATGCAGGCTCCACGTGTAAGATGGAAAGCCTTGGGCAAGACAGGCAGCCATCCCTCAAAGAAGGGGGCCTCTCAGAGGCTCTCCCTGATCTGTGACTGCAGTGTCAGGCCTTACCAGATCTGCTCTCTGAAGGTTCTAGAGACAAAGCGGAGCATCCGGGAGCTGCCTGATCGTTTGCAGGAAGGGAACTGCAAAGACAGAGCTGTGCAGTCCACTATGGACGCTTCCAACCATGTGTGTCAGAGTGCATTAAAACTTGGCTGGGCGGCTGGGGTGTAGCTCAATGGCAGAACTCTTGTTAGCATCTATGTGTCCCTGGACCTGTTCCCCAGCCTCATAGAAAATAGTAATATTGTTGGGTGGTAGTGGCGGCGCACGCCTTTAAATCCAGCACTCGGGAGGCAGAGGCAGGTGGATCTCTGTGAGCTCGAGACCAGCCTGGTCTACAGATCCAGTTCCAGGACATCCAGGACTGTTATACAGAGAAAGCCTGTCTCAAATAAATAAACAGTAATATTAAGTAAACTGAGACATTTATATCTTGTGATATCTTTGTAAGCTGAGTTTGTTCTATAACCCAGGCTAGCCTGGAACTCCCAAGAGCTGGATTCCAGGTGTCTGCCACCATCTTTAGCTTCATTTTCTCGCTTGCATAATTCACACCTCAGGTTCTTGGGTTCCCAGCAGGCATCTGTGAATAGTGGCGAATAGAGTGGACAGTGTAGATGTAGACTGTTTCCACCCTGATGGAAAGTTCTAGTGCCTAGTACTGGTCTAGGTATTCCACTGGATGGTTAAGGCAAGGGGTAGGAGAATTTGGGATGCAGCTTCAAGCCCCTGAGGACCCACAGCCTCGGGACTGTGCTCTCGCTGGTCCAGGCTGCTGTTCTGGCCTCCCAACAGCAGCAGGTGTGTGTGTGTGTGTGTGTGTGTGTGTGTGTGTGTGTGTGTGTGTGTGTGTATAGGTGTGGGGGGGGTCTGTTATATTGATCCTCACCTTCTCTTTGCCTTCACCCAGGTGGCTCTCCTACCTCCTTCTTTTCATTCTGGACCTGGTCATCTGCCTCGTCACCTGCCTGGGACTGGCCAGGCGCTCCAAGTGTCTCCTAGCCTCGTGAGTAGCCCTGTTTATGGTCCTGAAGCAAAGAGTTGGGTGGGAGGCCCCCTATAGAGGGAGAAGAGGGCCTAGGCAGGTCCTGAGAGGTAGCAGCCAGGATGACCCTCCTCAGCACCAGCTCCCTTGCAGGCAGGGGCTCCTCGTGTGTCACATGCTACACACTTCAGCTGTCTCTGTATGGTCACAGCTGGGTCTCTTCAACCCTGGGGTCCACTGGGATCCACAGCCCTCTCCTAACTGTTAGCAGAGGTGGGATGGGTGGGGGGAGTCGATACATGACGGAGATGGCGTGGGGTGGGAGGGCAATGCATGGCCAGGTAGGGCTCTGCCTGGGAGGGAGGATGCTGAATCCAGGTAGGATGACTGCTGTCCAGAAGACTCCCTCCTGTCCACCCTGCTGAGATCCCAGAGTGTCTGCCTCTCTCCTAGCATGCTGTGCTGTGGGGTGCTGACCCTGATCCTCAGCTGGGCTTCTCTGGCTGCTGATACAGCTGCTGCAGTGGTAAGTAGAGGAGGTTGTGGGTGGCTGGGCTGACCAAGACAGTCCGTCTGTCCTGTCCTATTCAAAGACCCTGGCAGGCTACCTTTGAACTCAGTCCCTTACCTACCATCCCAGAGTCTTGAACTAAAGAGACTTGGCTCACTTTGGTCCTGGCTAAGAGACAGGAAGGGGTTTGTCCAAAGTTACAGGGCTTCAGGGACAGAGCCAAGACAAGACACCCTGCTTGTTTGGGCATGCAGAGAACGCGTGGGTGGCTGGGTAGCTTTTGCGCGAGTGCGAAAAGCTAAACTGGTGGAAGCTGGGTGGGTTCCTTTACCTGCCCCCAGACACCGGGTACGAAAAAGGTGGCATCTCCTACCTTCTGTCCCTGCAGTCTTTTGCCCTTACATTCACATGTGCTCTGAAATACACGTGTGTGCTTCTGTATGCGATGCCTCAAATGTTATGGAAAAGTGAAGGATTTCCTATGTAGGCAGATCATCATAATGTGGTATGAATCACTAGTTATAGGTGCTTGCTCGCTCTATGTGTGTGTATGTTGCTGCATGTCTGTGTGAACATGCATGCACATACAACTGCACACATGCTGAAGAAGACACTTCACTAGGCGATTTCAAGGAACCGCTCTGCTCTGAGGGCTGTAAGCCAACCCTGTGGTCTGCCCCTGCTCTTCCTTACCCACATCACACCTTGCCAGGTGTCCCTAGGGGTGGCTGGGAGCACTGGTCTGTCATATCCATGAGATAAATGGCCCCTGGTGCCACCTGGCTCTGCCACTTTTGATAGAGGCCTGTGTAGAAGCGCTAAGGAGCCAGTTCTGGTGACACAAGTCTATGGCTCCAGATGCCCCGGAGACCGAGGCAGGACTGCAAATTAAAGGCCTGTGAGCAACAGAATGAATTTAAGTTTGCTAAGTAAGACCCATCTTGTAAAGGGGCCAGGAGGCTGTGGGGCTAGAGAGACAGCTCAACTCCTAAAAGCACCTGCTACTCTTTGCAGGGGACCCAAGTTTCATTCCTAGCACCCATGTAGTGTCTTGCAGCCATCCATAACTCTAGTTCCAGACTATTAAATGCCTTCTTCTGACTTCTGAGCAGGACACCAGACACACACATGTGGTACATACATGCATACACCCACCCACCCACACACACACAAAATAAATCTAAGGTGGGCGATGGGACTGGAAACGTAGCTCAGTGGCAGAACCCTGTCCTAGTAAGAAGCTGTAGGTTTGAGCTCTACTACTGTAAAAGGGGAGAGGGAGGGCTGAGAATGCCCAGTTAGTAAGCTTGCTGACACAGCTCATGCTGTGTTCGATCCTCAGCACTGGGTCCACTGGCCATGATGGTGTCCATTTGTTATCTCAGCACTCGAGGGGTTAAAGGCAGGGGTTTGTAAGTGTAAGACTAGTTCAGGTTACATGAGGTCCTGTCTCAAAACCAACAAAAACAGGACGTGGGCATCTCTCGTCTCCCCTTTCTGTGCTGCGACCACACACCAAGGCCTGGTGCCGAAAAGACAGTGCTGGAGCCCAGGCTGTGTTCAAGGCATCCTGGCGGCCTTGGGAGCTGGGAGGTTGTAAACACTGTGGGGAGGGGCTCCACTGCCCAGAGTGATGGGCACAGCTGCCTGGCTGGCTGCCTCTCCTCCAGAGACAAGTGCAGGCACAGGGAAGCTTTCCGTGCTGAGCCTACGGGACTGGGTCCTGCTTCTGGCAGCCTCTGCCTTTTGAAGAAGCGATGGCATCCAGCTTGCCACCGTGAGCTGCCCCTTGGAAGCTGGACCCTTCCCGCAGGGGCTTCTCCCATCAGGCATCTCACCGTTCAAGGAACCCACGGGTCGTTTTATCTGCAGCCGGGTGCCATGGAATGCCAGGGAGCTGGGAGCCGTGCCATTTCCTTAATTCCTTTAGTCAGGCCCTTGTGCGGGAGAGGCGGGTGCGAGGGTTCTGAATGGGTCTTTGACAGAGCCGAGGCTGCTGTGGCATTTTAATAGGAAAAGGGGTAAGGAGGAGCTGCGGGTGTGTGGGGGGAGGCCACCAGCTGTCAAGGGGGTCATTGTGCAGAGCTTTTTGTGTTCCTCTACTGCCACCCTGCCCTCTGAGGCCTCTTTTAAGGGCAGTGGGGCCAGATTCACACTGTTGCCCTTCCCCCAACGTGCCCACTAGGCAGGGCATCCATAGGATAGAGTGTGGACACTAAGACTTTCAGGGCACGCTGAGTTGGGGGAAGGCTGAGAACTGGGGACCCAAGCTCAGAGCCTCCAGACCTGTGGTCCTAGGCCCTCACTGTTGGCCTTCCTGACCACCCCTATGTAGTCGGTAAGAACCACAGACAAGCTTTTAGGTGCCGGGGGCTCTTTGGGCAGAGGAGAGGCAATGCCAAGAAGGAAGAGAGCAGGAGGAGTCTCCACAGCTGCTTTGTCTGCAGCAACGGTGACAACGCTCTCAGAGCACGCGGGCCTGAGGGGCAGCAGGCCCACCTCCTGGGTCCAAGGCAAGAGCATTGCTTTGACTGCAGCAACCGTGACAGAACACTCCCAGAGCATGCAGGCCTGAGGGGCAGCAGGCCCACCTCCTAGGTCGGAGGCAGGAGCATTGCTTTGACTGCAGCAACCGTGACAGAACACTCCCAGAGCTCTCAGGCCTGAGGGGCAGCAGGCCCACCTTCTGGGTCAGAGGCAGGAGCATAGCTTCTAGAGCCCCTAGTCTTAACCTCGTCATCCCTTCATCCCTTCCCAGGAGCAGGACCCCCGGAAAGTCACTGAAGTTCTCCACACCACAGTGCTGTCCTGTGTAAAATGGGGAGAAGAGCAGTGTTGGTGCCTCAGACGGCACGCAGGGATTACTCCACATGCGGTAGCCATCTCGGCTTCTAAGACAGTTTCCACAGTTCTAAGGGTCACAGGCATGACTCCTTCAGATACTCAGGAGCTTCCTGCAGGCTCAGCCATCACCTGGCCTAGCTCACCTGGGCTAGCCTCTGGCAACTCCTCCTACCCGTCCTACTTGCATTAGTGACCCTCTTCCCGACACCCTAGTCACCCACGCCTTTCAATCCTATTCGCTATTGAAGGAATACTGTCTGAACACATACATGCATACACATGTATGCCTGTGCACGCACGTGTGTATATCACCTTCACTGGTAGATCTGGATTCTCACAGTAAGCCATGTACCCCACACTATCTTAACCCACTTTCCCAGGAGATGTGGGCTAAAGCTCAGGCCTGGCTTAAGCAGAGAAGGAAGTGAAGTCTCGGCATAGGTAAAGCTTCATAAAGGGGTTCCTAGTTCCCCATCTTTGGACCCTAGGCTTCTTTTTGGTTTTTTTCGAGACAGGGTTTCTCTGTGGTTTTGGAGCCTGTCCTGGAACTAGCTCTGTAGACCAGGCTGGTCTCGAACTCACAGAGAT
>NC_022014.1:77710637-77714047 GCF_000317375.1 Microtus ochrogaster
TGTAGACCAGGCTGGTCTCGAACTCACAGAGATCTGCCTGCCTCTGCCTCCCGAGTGCTGGGATTAAAGGCATGCTCCACCACCGCCCAGCGACCCTAGGCTTCTTGAGGTGTGGCTCCATTTACCGTTATTCTCTCCAGCAACCCCAACCCGGCTCCCTATCTCTGCTAATCCAGCCAAGGGGTGAGGGTGCACCGCCGGGCCTGCTGGTGCTGCAGCTCTGATAATAATAGGCTCGCTGATGTATTATGTATGTTGGTGGTTTGTGTGTAAAACCATCCTCTGCGATCCTGAGTGCATGTGGGGTGATCGCATATGTTGGGGGGAGGGTGGTCGTGTCTGTGTTGGGGAAGAGATGAATAAAGGTCAGGGTACTCTGAAGTTTTGAATCTAGAGGAGCCTACTGCTCCCCAATGCCCCCCCCCATTTTCTACTCTCAGTACCAAGACATAAACATACGCCCCTGACGAGTACCAGACCTCAGTCCTAAAGCCATGCCTACATCTAGAAAGAGCTCAAAAGCCAAGTATTGATTCAGTGGGTGAAGGGTGATGCTGCATTTAGACAGAGTACTCCTTGTGTTGCAGGACCATCTGCAGGATCTCCAAGCTCGGGGATCATGCACCAGAGAAGTGGGTAGCCCCTTAGTAGGGGCACAGGAACCAGAGTTTGCCCCTGCTGCTCTGAGAGGTGGAGCGCCCCTTTTCTCCAGTTCCCCATTGCACCCCAAGTCAGTTCTAGGCTCAGAACATGGCATCCTCGTGTAACTCCTCTTGCAGTCACCCTGACCCTAGTGGTCCCTTAGCCAGCCCAACTCCAACTCCGGTCCTCTTCCTCTGACTCCCTGCCCCTGGTCTCAGCAATGGAAACCTGTCCCCAAAGGCCCCAAGATAAACCTTTTCCTGGCCTCACCCCTCAGATGGCAAGTCAGAGCTAGGCATAGTGACACACGTCTTTAATCCCAGCACTTCAGAAAGCAGAGGGCAAGCAGATCTCTGTGAGTTCGAGGCCAGCCTGGTCTACAGAATGAACTCCAGGACAGCTACACAGTTAGATTCTGCTTCGTTTTGTAAGTTGGGGACCTTCTGTGGGTTGACCACCAGAGTGTCCAGAGCTTGGCATGGGCAATGACACAGTTGAGAAGAGCAAATAAGCCTGAGAGGGAAAGGAACCCCCCCAGACTCACACCTGCAGCTGCCCCTGGGTTAATAGTCCTACGTGAGGTGAATAGAGTCATCAGGTCTACACAACAGGCGAGACTACTCAGACACAAAAAGTAAGTAACTTGCCCTAAGTGACAGGGAGGAAAGGAGAGGCTAGACTCAAACCTGATAATCAGACTCCCAGCCTCTATTCTGCCCCAGGGCTGGGTTAGAGATCTTGTGACCAGGGTAGCTGGAGTCAGGCTCGCTCCTCCCAGTGCCTGAGGGTCTGACCTTCCTCTCCCCACGCCTGTCTCCAGGGCACCAGTGACTTCTGCGTAGCTCCTGACGTCTACATCTTGAACAACACACAGAGCCAAATCGGTTCAGGTAATGTATTCTGGGGCCTCTGTCCCTAGAGCCATTCATTAGTTCAGGCTAAGCCTATATGACCCAGCTACCTCTTCCTGCAGTCACCAAGTGTCTCCCTACCCAGACTTAGGTTTTTCTAGACCACTTCTTGGATAACTGCCTTCTTTGGGAGCTGGAGGGAAGAAGGGAGTGGGGCTGGACCACTGAGCAGGCAGAGGGTCTGGTGTCTTGTGGGCTTCCTGACGTGGATGCTGTTGCTTTGCAGAGGTGACCCGCTACTACCTGCATTGCAGTCAGAGCCTAAGCAGCCCCTTCCAGCAGGTACAGCTCCCCAAGTGCACCCTCATCCTTCCCACAGCCCCTTATCACCTTCCTTTCTCTGGATCCTGAACCCTGCTGTGTACCAAGATGGTGGACAGCTGGGCATCTCTTCCCTGTGGTCCATCTCTTAGCCGTTCTCTGAAGGGGGCTTTGCTCTTGGTCACTGCATTCTATACCTTTCTCCTATGCTCCCAGTGTGCTCCTCCCTGGAGAGCTGGTCATTCTGCTGGTGCTGTGCCGGTGGAGACAGAGCCCAAGGTTCTGTTTTTCTCACAAGCTCCATGGCAAGCTCCATGTAGTCTGAGGACCACATTTGAGTAGCTTGAAGCAAGAGGACTGTGGGACTCATAAAAAGCGAGAGGGATGTGGGGAAAGACACCTTACGTGGGGAGGAGCATAATCCTACCATAGTGATTGGGTTGGCCGAATGGCTCAAAATCTGAATGCTGGGGAACAGTTTCCTTCTATGACTTAAAGTCCAGTGTTCCAAAACCAATGGAATCCAGCTTCTTAAGTCTGTCCCCTGAATCCAGAGTCCAAGAGCCCTTTACAGTGGGTACAGCCTGTTCCTCCTGTATATTTGCCTGATGGTGGTGTGGCTACAGGAGGACATGCCTCCTTGTAGCTGTGGGACTTCTGGGTGAACGGATTCTCACGGGAGGCTGTGGTCTCTCCACCCAGTCGCTGACCTCCTTCCAGCGCTCACTGACCACCATGCAGATCCAGGTCGCAGGCCTGCTGCAGTTTGCTGTGCCCCTCTTCCCTACAGCAAAGGTAAGGGAACTGCCACGCAGTCGGCAGGAGGGGATTCCTCGCTGAACCCCCACTCCCATCCGCCCTTTCCTCTGCCACACTCCTACCTGTACCCTGGCCAGGTTGTGTGGGGGAGGGCATTCTGCCAGCTGTGCGTCCCTCACTCCCTGTGGCTCAGCCCTTCCCTCCTCCTACTGCAGAAAGACCTTCTTGGCATCCAGAGTCTGCTAAACTCCTCTGAGACCAGCCTGCACCAGCTGACTGCCATGTTGGATTGCCGAGGGCTGCACAAGGTACTAGGTGACTGACCCTGGAGGGTGTGGGAGGCACCAGCAGGACACATTCTCCTAGAGAGAAGCCAGCAAAGACCTAGGAAAAGGACTTCCTGGCCTCCCTTCAGGCCCAGGAATGAGGCTGAAGCCAGATAGTGGGAAGGAGCTTTTTGATTCTCTCTGACGGCTGCAGGGGAGCCCAAAGAAAGGAACTTAGGATATGAACTAGGAAGGTTGGGCAGGTTAGTTTTCAAATATTAGAACTCCCTAACCTAAATGATGAATGTATAGTTAGCCATTGCCTAGACTTCCGGCCACTGAGTCAATCCATCCATCTCACTATTTTGTAAGTCAGTGGTTCAATCTCATTACCAGGATACAATGTATATATGCATGCCCTCCTGACGGACATGCTAGTGCATGCTTGTAGTCCCAGTACTTAGAGGCAGAGGCAGGAGGATAATGAATTTAAGACCTCCAGGGAAGCCTTGTCTTAAAGAGGAAGGGAGGGAGGGAGGGAGGGAGGGAGGGAGGAAGGAAGGAAGGAAGG
>NC_022014.1:77714147-77794976 GCF_000317375.1 Microtus ochrogaster
TAGGGGGTGTGTTCGCCTCGGGCTAATGTTTGCAGGGAGGAAGGAAGGAAGGGAAGGAAGGAAGGAAGGAAGGAAGGAAGGAAGGAAGGAAGGAAGGAAGGAAGGAAGGAAGGAAGGAAAAGCCAGATATGGTGGCACACACTTTTAATACTCAGAACTTAGGAGGTAGGGGCAGGTGGATTTCTGTGAATTCCATTCCAGGTTAGCTAGGGCTACATAGTGAGATCCTATCTAAAAAATACCAAAACCCTAACCTCACATAATACAATAATGCAAAGCACACTAGGGGTATGTGAGTACCTCGCCCCCAAGCAATGTATGAGTCAATGTATGTCAACATCTTCCACAACCCATATAGATTTAGAATAAACACATATGCTATGACCCATGTATGCCCCCCACACACATCGTATACACTTAGACATAAGATAATAGACTTTTTGAAAAAACTAATAAAGTTATGGATGTAACCTGTTTCCAATTCTACAACTAGTCACCTCCTCATCTGTCGAGTTGGAAGTCAGCCTCCAGTGTCCAGCACACAGTAGGAGGCCAGCAAATTCCTGTAGAGCAGTCTGTCCCAAGGAGTCCCTCAAGTGGCTCTAGAGTGGGAACCCTAAAAAGCAGTGAACTGTGCTTTGGGTGGAGAGCAACCAGAAGATGGTGGGTGAAGGCAGGAAGGAGAGGGGCTTCCAGGGAAGGGCTCAGAATCTAGGCTTTGCCACCTATCCCTCTGCAATGGCATGTCCCTGTTTCCTTAGGACTACCTGGATGCCCTCACTGGTATCTGCTATGATGGCATTGAAGGCCTTCTGTTCCTTGGTCTCTTCTCCATCCTGGCTGCCCTGGCTTTCTCCACCCTGACCTGTGCAGGACCTCGAGCCTGGAAATACTTCATCAACAGGTAGGGTACCAGAAAGGTGGCCCCCTGCAGCATGGAGGCTTTCTCTGTAGGGGACACCGATGAGCTAGTACCTGAGACAGAGGAGGGCAGCAGAGGGTGTGGCAGGCTGGATGGATTTTTCTAAGGATTAAAATAGATCCCCGCAAAAGTAACTGGGCCAAAGATGGTGACAACCCTCCTGATACTGCTCTGTATCCCTTGCTCTGCTTCCTAGGCAAGACTTTGCAAGGTGACGTGATGAGAGGGAGGCCCCAGAAAATAGCAGGGAGGGTCAAAGATGTTATTGTTAAGATAGAACCTGTAGGCTCCTTATGGAGAGAGCCAAAAATGAGATTTCAGGACCTTACGGATGGATAAGATAGGGTGAGTGGGTCACCTCCCCACCACCGTGTCTGCAGCCAGTATGGTACGCTACCTGGAAGAGGTGGACATGGAACTGGAGTCAGGTGGAGTAAGTCGTACCCCTCAGGGCCATGCTTTTGTAGTTGCTAGAGAAGATGTATACGGCCCGAGTATCCTAGGAAGAGAGATTGGGGTGCATAATAGGACCTTGAGCCTCATCCCTCGTGGCTGACCAACTTCTACATCTTGTTCTAGGGACAGAGACTATGACGACATTGATGACGATGACCCTTTCAACCCCCAAGCTCGGCGCATCGCAGCCCACAACCCAGTGAGGGGGCAGCTACACAGTTTCTGCAGCTACAGCAGCGGCCTTGGCAGCCAGTGCAGCCTTCAGCCTCCTACCCAGACCATCTCCAATGCCCCTGTCTCCGAGTACATGTACGCACAGTAGAGCCCTCCCAGCCCCTGAGTGAGGTTGGGTTTATAGACAGAGTGGTCCCCAAAAACACTTGCGGGAGGTCACACATCAGAGGTCATGGGTTGCCTGATAGGAGACCCCTCCACAGCCATGTATGCTGGAGAAAAGCACGCTACAGGTGTCAAGATGTGGACTTTGGCCACAAGCCCTCAGGTCAGTCCCAGGCCTGAGAAGCTAAACTTCTCCACGCCATAGTGCTCCTGGCATCCGTCCTTCATTGGTGGTCTCTTCCCTGGTGCCCCTGGAGCAGTGGTTCTCAACGTGTGGAGTATCAGATATTTACATTACGATTCATAACAATAGCAAAATTAGAGTTATGGAGTAGCAATGAAATAATTTTACAGTTGAGAGTCACCATAGCATGAGAAACCATATAAAAGTGTCAACAGCAGAAAGGTTGAGGACCACTGCCCTAGAGCGTTCTTTCCTTTCTATTTTATTTATTTATTTTAAATTTTTGAGGCAGTCTCACGCTGTAGCCCAGACTGTCTTCAACCTCCCCATGTGCCGGGATTACAGGTGTGAGCCACCACCCCCCAGCTCTTTTCCCTTTATTGTCCTTCCCACAATCCCTCCATCATACCCACCTCCACCTGCCACCACCACCACCCTCGGCTTCCATGAGCACAAGTTCATGCACACACTCCTGATCTCTCCTCTCGGCCCACAGGAACCAGGCCATACTCTTTGGTGGGAACCCACGATACGAGAACGTGCCACTCATCGGGAGAGGTTCCCCTCCGCCCACAGTGAGTATTCCTTCTGTGGTGGCAAAGTCCCTATCAGGGACATAATCAAAGATAAAACCTGTCAACACAGCGCGTGATCCCCACAGAGATAGAAAAGAAGACAACAGCTTTGCTGTCCAAAAGGTATCAAAGCAGGCTGCCTCACGTGCCACGGGACATAAAGACACAACAATCTCATCCTGTTAGATGGCCTACCAGGCATGGCCCACTGCACAGCTGTCCTCAAGATAAATGGCCTCTGTCCTCAATCAAGAGGACCAGCAAGAGCATTTGTCCCCCTGGCCCATCATAAATCCACCCCGTAGTTAGAGTAACATGCTTGGCTGGTCATTGTTTTCACTCAGAGGGAAAAGCAAATTTCTCATACGTGCCATAGTCAGGGGCCCCTTAACTTATGTATAGCCAAGGCTGTCCTTGAACTTCTGATGCTCCGGCCCCTACCCCCAAGTGCGGGCTTCACAGGCTTGCGCCTCCCGTGGCTTATGTAGTAGTGACTTAGAGACTGCACCTTTAAAATCCCATCCTGCCTTCTGCTAGTCAGCTTTCTAGACCTTTCTTTCTCCCTCCAGCTGTCAGGCCCCAGTGACACAGGCTGTCTTTATTATTAATCTAAGCCAAACATGATTTGGGAAAATCTGCTGCAGGGAAAAAGGAATTAATCGCTATACTGCGATTGTAAATAAAAGGGATTTCTAGGTTACCTTCTGTTTGAGACAATCAGGCCACTCGCCAGGTCCTCAACCAAGGTAAACAACAGCTGACCTTATTTGCAAGGCTGGAGGACAGAACAGCCCTCATTGCCTTGGCAAAGGTGATTACCAGCTGTCCCATCTCAGCCAGCCTCAGAGGAAGAGTCCCATCCTCTGCCCCTGCTGGGGATATCTGGAGAGATGGGTACTGATGCTGTTGTCCATGGAAACCGGCAGGATGAGGATGTGGAACACATCTCAGGGAACACAGCACAACTGGCTGCCCTCCACCCCACATGCCGTCTCTGAACTCTCAGCCCAAGCTGTGAGGTGGAGAGGGTTCTGCCTGTGCCTCCACCTCCCTCCAGAGTCACCAGAGTGGGTGAGTGAGAGGAAGCAAGGCCGCCAATGACTCAGCCTGGAAAGTGTCTTCCCCTTAGTTCTGTCTCCACAGAATCTCTCTTGTGTTTCCAGACCCTTTCCTAGACCCCAGCAAAAATAACTCAGGACGATTGTGAAGATTCCTGAGTTCAAGATCTTCACTGTCTTTATCTTCAGCTCTAAGCTCTCCCATCCCATAAAACAGCGGTATTCTTGTAAGCCCTGAACGGGGTGGTATTGGTGCTGAGACTAGAACTCGGGACCTCACACATCCTGTCTACCACCAGGCTATACCCTCAGCCCCAAGAGATGGGCTTCACAGATAGCAAAGGACCAAGGAGAGCAGAAACAAGGAACGGAATTCTGATTGGTCTTTTCAAAGTTCTGTCTTGTAAAAGAGATCCTTGTAGTTCTTACTGTTGGGTAAGGATTAAAGCAGAGGGAACCTCATGATCACCTCGCTTGAAACTGACCCATTTCGAGGAATCCTGGCTGTTCTCACTCATGTGGCACTTTAGCGTGAGTGACTCCATCTTGATTTTCAGTCTGGCCCAGTGCAGGACTCAGGTTCGATTCCTGGTCCAAATCAGTGACCCCTTGTCATTTTCTTATAATAATAGTTGTAGAGTTTGTGTTTTGTTTTGGTTTTTTGGTTTTTGATTTTTCGAGACAGGATTTCTCTGTGTAGCTCAGGCTGTCCTGGAACTCTGTAGACCAGGCTGGCCTCGACCTCACAGAGATCCGCCTGCCTCTGCCTCCAAGTGCTGGGATTAAAGGCGTGCACCACCACCACCTGGCTTTGCCTCTGGCCTTTTATCGTTCTCTGTTCTCTATACGTTTCTTTACTTCTTACCCCGTGGCTGGCTGTGTAGCTGGGTGGTTGACCCCTGGAGTCCTCGCTCCTCCTCCTCTCATTCCTTGATCTCCTTTCCTCTCTCTTCTCTGTTTAGTCTCTCTGCCTGCCAGCCCCGTCTATTTCTCTCTCCTGTCCATCTATTGGCTGTTTAGCCCATATTAGATCAATCAGGTGTTTTAGGCAGGCGCAATAGCACAGCTTCACGGAGTCGAACAAATATAGCATAAAAGAATGCAACACATCTTTAACATTTCACAACAAATAGCAGCACGGGGGTTCTCCTCAGACTCGCTGAAACAGGGAAGCGGCCTGGGAGATTTGAAGTCTAACAAACTTAACAGGCAAGTTTGGGGACTATTGCTTTCAGGGGGTGGGTCTCATGCTTGTGTGTGCACTGGAATCTGGGCTTGTGAAATCTGGGCTGGGACCCAGGCAAAGCTGATGCTGGAGGCCTGGGAGCCACAGTGGAGAGCCAGCACTCTCAGGCTGCCTTGCTCAGCGGTCCCAATGTTCTAATGGACAGGATGGCCCTGTGTGTTGAAGGTGGCCCGTGCGCTGTGGGATGCTTATCTGGCTTCTGCTTGCTAGATGTCCGTAGTATCCCACCCTCAATCTTGCTGTGACAATTGGAGCATCATTAGATATTGTAGGTGTGTCTGAGAGACAAGATCACCTCATGGAGATGCCCTGGGCCACCTGAAGAAGCGCTCCATGTCCTTTCTACTCCTCAGCCTACCCCAAGTGGCATGCTTGCTGTTGTGTGTGACCTAGACCTCAGAAAGTCCCTGGGGTCAGCAGACCAGCAGCAGTCATGAGCTTGTCAAGAAATGTAACATGTCTGGCTGGGTGGTGTGGCATGCACCTTCAGTCCCACCCAGCACTCGGGAGGCAGAGGGAGGCAGATCTCTGAGTTGGAGGCCAGCTTGGTCCACAAAGCAGATGCTGGAACAGCCAGGACTGTTACACAGAGAAACCTAAAAGCCTGTCTCAAAAAAAAAAAAAAAAAAATCACCAAGAAGGAAGGAAGGAGGGAGGGAAAGAAGGAAGGATGGATAGATGGAGGCAGAGTCCCAGGGCCAGAGAGGTGGATCAGTAGCAAATATCACTGCCTCCTCTTGCAGGGGACTCAGGTTCAGTTCTCAGAACCCACATGGAGGCTCACAACACCTGTTCCTCGAGTTGCAGGGGTTCAATGCCCTCTTCGGACTTTTGCAGGCCAGGTACACATGTGGAGCAAATGCACGCACAAATGCAAAACGCTCCTACAGATAAAATCAGTCTAAACATTTTCACAGAAGGAGCAGAAATGCTGCCTCTCAGTCCCATGTCAAGGTCTCTGGTGTTCCGACAGTGTCTGCTGGGTTTGCACGCGTGCCCCAGCTTCTTCAATTCTGGAATTCCCAGAGCAGCACGCTTTAAAACTGCTATTGACAGTTTTAAAAGTTTGGTTTTCTATTTCTGTACCCTACCTAATACAGGGAAAAACAAATCTTGGTGGGTGTGGGCCGAGTGTGGGGATGTTAAAGCCCCCTAGATATTTGAAGGTCCTTGTAGCAGGGGTCTTGTTAAATTATGAATTATTTTAGGTCCATTTTTTTCAAGTGGGGAAACAGAGGCCAGGAGAGGTTAGAAGACCTCCGCCAAGTCCCGGGTAAGATAAAATGTATAGACCGGGACTGGATGACGGTTCAGGCAGGAAAGTGTATGCCTTGTGAGAACCTGAATTAGAGCCTCCAGAATTATAAAAAGCATAAAAATATAAAAATGTATACCTACATAAAAGAGAGCTAGGTGTGGAGTCTGTACTGTAATCTCAACACTGGAGAGTAGAGAAGGGTGAATCCCTGGGGCTCACCGGCCAGCCAACCTCCCCTACTGGGCAGGCTTTAGGTTAATGAAAGACCTTGTCTCAAGGGGAAAAGAAGGGCAGATAGCAGCTACACACCCACGATGCACACTCGGGATGCCTTCGGGCCTGGTTCCTAGAATCTGTGGACCTGCACCCCTCCGTCTGCAGCTGCTAACTGCTCTGAATGTCCCTAGTGCGCCTGATACAGCCCAGTGCTGTGCCTCAGTGAGAGTGCAGCCTGGGGGTGGGGGTGGGAAGAGGAGGATTCCTGCTCTGTGTGCATATGCTAAGCTAGAGGCTAAAGCCTGGGGCCCCCCGAGAGATGTCAGACTTGAGGCATCAGTAGACCTGAAGCTTCTCACGCCACCCTGGTATTCCCCCAAGCTACACGATACCTTGTGATAAAAACACCGTGTCTGACTGCTGTACCTGGCCAGGTTGTCATCCCCTGAGAAGTTCCCGGCACCTTCGATGGTGCAGGTGCCCCCGCTATGTACACAGAGGACTGGCTCCAGGAATCCCAAGGGTACCAAACTCCGACAATGGTCAAGCTCCTCATGTAGAATGATGTGCTATTTTCCATGTAACTGGTGTCATTGCCTCTGAGTGTGGTGACACACACACATAACATCTCTCTGGAGGCTGAGAACAAAAGACCCTTTTGCGTTAGAGCCTAACCTGGCTACATAGGGAGTTCCGGGCTATCCTGGTCTACAAAGTAAGACCCCGTCTAAGCAAATAAGTAACAGAAACAATAGAAGAAAACCAGAAAGTACAGACAAGCGTAATACAGGATTTTTCAGTAGCTTTGATGTGATCCAAAGTTAGTTGAATCCTTGGGTGTGGAACCAGCATCCCCAGAGGGAAAGGCAGGCTGTCTAATTTCAGTTTGACCCAATAGCGAGCTGTACCCTGTTCTCACTGCCCCTCCTCTCCTCCACAGTACTCTCCCAGCATGCGGGCCACCTACATGTCCGTGGCCGATGAGCACCTGAGACACTACGAGTTCCCATCGTAGCAGCTTCCGGGGTACCTGCCGCCTCCTGCCAGCTTGGTTTTCAGCAAATGCAGATCCCAGCTGTGTTTCTGTAACAGAAACTGAAGTTCCCAGACGGGCAGGCTCCTGTGGCAGCAGGGACACTGCTGGTACTCCTGACCAGAGCCACAGGTGGACAAGACCAGCCTCCGGCCAAGCTCTCTATCCTGGGACTCCCCAGGGCTCAGGGCCTGGTTCAGTTCCCCCTTTAAGTCCCACCCTCAGCAGAAGAGAGGAGGCAGTGAGGAGGGGACCACCCGCCGAAGAGCTCCATTCTCTCAAGGTCCTGCCATAGGGCCCCTGGCTCTTGTTAGAGTGGCCCTAAGCCCGGGCCACACCTTCCAGTAGTTACTCTGTCCTCGGTTCCCAGCAGGTGACAATTGGAAGTGTGTTAGGAGAACACGTGGTTCTGGGACCACGCAGACTCTGCCTAGCCCACAGGATAGCATTACGAATACTTCCCAGAGGGGATTGGTGGCTTCAAGCTGGGCACTGCAGTCTGGCCATCTTGGGCAGGAGCAGGGGAGAAAGCCTGCCATGTTCTGCCTCTCTCACCTCCACCAGCCACCTCCATTCCGGAGCCAGGTCTCAGCTGCAGGCAGGGACAGTCTCAGGTATGAACGGACACTTTGAAAGCAGCCAAACTCTTGTTCCCAGTATTTTAAAAACATTTTGATGTTCCAAAGAGTCATACCTCCCTCTCAGGCACCTCAGACCGGCTCAGGTCCTTCACCTGTTTCCAACCCTGCCTCTCACATAAGCCATGCTCCAGATCTGCAGGAGACACTGGGAAGTGGGTTATGGGTTTTTTGTTTTGGTGCGGGCCTTGGCCCAGAACTCACAGAGATCCACCTGCCTTTGCCTCCAGAGCACTGGGGTTAAAGCAGATTTTGCGGGGTGGGGGGTTTTGAGACATGATTTCTCTGTGTACCCTTGGCTGTCCTGGAACTCAATCTGTAGACCAGGCTGGCCTTAAACTCACAGAGATTCACCTGCCTCTGCCCCCAAGTGCTGGGATTAAAGGTGTGCACCATCAAGCCCAGTTCATTTTTTTTTTTTTTAAATAAAGATCACTGAGACAACATGTCCCAGATGACTGAAGAAGGATATTCTGGGGCCCTGTAAAGGGATAGACGTGATAACTAAGAAGGCTGAGGGCTTTCTCTATCCTGAAGAATAGGCATTTCCTGGCTAGGAGAAAATAATGATCCCTGTCCTGCCTGCTGGGGTTAGGCTATTTGGTGCTTCCAACTTTCTGCCAACACAGAGTACATGACACACTAAAGCCCCGTGGCCTTGCACACCCAATCAGGGCCTGGGTGATCGTGTGCGACAGGACCGGTTCCATTTCAGAAGAGCCACACTGTCATCACACTGACAGCTCCCAGCCAAGCCGCCAGGCGCCGGCCTCACTGTGTCTCCTATTAACCCGTGCATACTGTGAGCCGCCTGTCTGTGTCTGTGTCCTGTGCAGATCTTGGGCTGTGACCTCAAGGCATTTGCTTCTAATGTTTCCTCTGCAGCAACGGAAGAACTTTTTAATTTCATGTACATCAAACTAAAACTCCTCCGGGTTCTACAGGAGTCGGGTGGGCAAACCTCTGCTTGAAACGTCTTCGCCCTCACCTGAGCCAAGAAATAAACCACTTCTCTTAAGATGTGCGGTTGATGGCGTTGCTTACTTGCTAAGCTCTGGGGGACTAGCACGGGTCCCCCAGACCCTCTCCACAGAGATCGGGGAGGGAGGGACTACGAGAGGCTCCTCCTCCAGCAGCAGTGTCAGATTTCAGTGAGAGGCGAGGAGGGGGGCTGTGAGGAGCTGGGTAGATGGCTCAGCAGGGAAGAGTGCTTGCAGCTCTTCCAGAGGATCTGAACGACACCCATACCAAGCAGTTCATAATCCTCCTAGCTCGCTCCATCTCCAGGAGATCCACTGCCCTCCCTCTGATCTTCTAGGATAACCACATACATACGATATACACACAGAGAGACATATATACACATACATAGAAACTAAGCAAATCTTGGAGCTGTGGAGATGGCTCAGTAGTTAAGAGCACTTGTTACTTTTGCTGAGAACCCGGGTTCTGTTCCCAGCACCCACATGACAACCCATGGTCCTTGGACATTTCAGTTCCAGAAGTCCTGATGCCCTCTTCTGGTCTCCATGGGCACTCAAACATACATGAAGGAAAACACTCATACACAGGTCTCATTATGTAGCATTGGTCGACCTGGAACTCGTGTAGACCAGGCTAGCCTAGAACTCAATGAGATCTGCCTGCTTCTACTGTTCAAGACCTGGAACCAAAAGCTGTGTGCTACTATGCCCAGCATAAAAACATTTTTTGTTTGCTTTGTGTTTTGAAAGAGAGCTTCTCTGTGTAGCCCTGGCTGTCTTAGCACTCATTCTGTAGACCACACTAGACTTGGCAACTTCTGTCTCCCAAATGCCGGAACTAAAGGTATTCCCACATCTAGCTATGAAATTTTTTTTTAAAAAAAAGGGGGGGGGAAGCTTTGAATGACTATTTCAGGTCACAGGGATCTGTGGCCTTTGCCTAATTTTTGTTTTGTTTTTGTTTTTCGTTTGTGTGGTGATGGGGTGTGTGTGCGCCATTACTTGCGTGTGTGTGTGTGTGTGTGTGTGTGTTGCACATACGCCACAGAACAAAAAACATTGGCTCTTCTGCTCTACCCCCTCCCCAACTTATACCCTTGAGATGGTGTCTCTCAATAGTCTGTCAGCCAGAAACACTCCTGTCTCCCCCACTGCAGCACTAAGGTTACAGGCATGTCACACCTGGCTTTTAAGGTGGGTGCTGGGGATTTGAACTCAGGTCCTTGTACTTACAAAGCAAAAGCTCTTATCTGGCTGGGTGGTGGTGCACACCTTTAATCTCAGCACTTGGGAGGCAGAGGCAGGAGGATCTTTGTGAGTTTGAGACCAGCCTGGTCTACAAGAGCTAGTTCCAGGACAGGCTCCAAAGCTACAGAGCTCTTATCTTCTTATCTGAGCCACCTCCCTAATCTCTGCCTGTAGCCCCTCTTACAGACCAGGGCTAAGCCCCGTTTCTACTCTGGGGTTTCTCCAAAGCTCTCTCTGAAGGTCATCCGTTGCTCATCAGGCTGCTATAGTAAGCAGTCTTTATTGAGTGTTCACCGGGAGCCAGCAATCCTCCCTGGTATTGATATAAATTTTTTATCAGAGTAAATCTATAAAACAGTAGTTCTAAGATCCTGCACTAAGAGTCAGGATCTGGATTGAGGACAGAACCAGGTGTCTTGCACAGAGCCCTAGACCCCATGCTGGGTGACTCTGGTCAGGCAGGAGCTGCCCAGGCTGCGCTCCTCCAGTCTCCATCCGTGGGTCTGTGCTGTGTACTGCCGAGCACCTCGCCTTCAAAGGTTGCTTCTCAGGACAGTCTCTGCTGGCTCAGCAGCCCCCAGTCTGGTGCTTCCCCACTGGCAGAGTGACCTTTCACACCCCTGCAGCTGAGCTTCTGCAACTTCCTGGAACACGCGGAGCTCCTGGGCAAGCTGCTGGACCCTTTGGGGGTGCTTGAGGGGAGAAGCTGAGCGTCACATGCAGATGAGCTCAGCGACCCAGAAGTGGACACGTGCTCCTGTGGTTTTTCCTGGGCTCTGCCGGCCCTGGGGAACCCACAGCCTTGGGTGAGAAGATGAGTAAGAACAGTATGGGAACTCCCATAACTAGTTTGATTTTGGGGGAAAATTGCTTCTCAGCACCCAGGTGACGTAGGCTGTGGGGGCCTTTATGGTCTCTGCTAACTAGATGAAGCTTGAGTTGCAGAAGGTCTGCGAGGAATAGGAAGGCCAGGACTGGAGAGAAGGCTCCGTCTCTCTGCCGCTCATCATCTGGCTGCTCTTCCAGAAGAACTGGGTTCAATTCCCAGTACCCGCATGGTAGATCCCAACCCTCTTTAACTCCAGTTCCAGGAGTGCCAACGCCCTCTCCTGGACACTGTGGGTACTACCTGCACATGGAGCACAGACAGAAATGCGATCAGTACACCCATTCACATAAAATAAACTCAAAACTTTAGTTCTCTTATTTAAAATAAAAATAGAAAGGTGACTCTGAGAGCACAAACCCAAGGGTGGTCACGTCAGCCCTGTGTCACCTCTCTGCCCCGAGAAAGAACTAACTGCACACTAGCTGCACGCCAAGGGAAAGTACGTGGTGGTCAGAAGTCACCCTTCACTGTCCACCGCTGAGCTTTGTCTGACTGTCATCTGGCAGTGACATAACCACTGACCCAGGAAGGGCCAGCTGGAGGAAGAGGACAGCTATGTAGCCTGCTCCCTGGGGGAAAAAGCAGACTCCACAGAGGCTCTCAGTGAGCTCAGGGTTCTCTGGGAACAGATGTCCTAAACCACTGTCCCCAGTGCTTCAGATGGAACCCAGGGCCTTGCTCATGCTAGGTGGCCGCTCTGCCACTGAGCTACACTCCCAGCTCGGCACTCCCTCCTCGCTCCACACCGTGCTCAAGAGGCCAGCAATGCCCACTGCCCAGTCAGATAGGAACCGTCCTTGCCAGCCCCTGTGAGAACGTTGGTCTGTGCCTCCTAACCCACAAAGCCTAACTCTGTGATGGCCCCGTCCTTTCTCTGAATTCTAGGGTGGTAGGGGTGTCTGGGAAGATGTGGTCATGGGCCTGGGGTGGAGTTTCCAGATGGCCATGTAGCAGAACCAGCTCTGATTGCTTGGATACGGGTTAGCTTTTGTGGGCAAGACTCCCATGATCTTGTGCTTCCTTTTTAGCTAGTTCTCTCTCTTTCTCTCTGTGTGTGCATGTGCGTGAGTGTGTGAATGTGTGTGTGTGTGGTGTGGTGTGTGTGTGTGTGTGTGTGGTGTGGTGTGTGTGTGGTGTCTGGTGGTTTTGGTTTTCACTTGAGATGAGGTTTCACTCTATAGCCCTGGCTAACCTGGAACTCAGCATGTAGACCAGACCAGCCTGGTCAGGAGTGCTGGGATTAAAAGGCACCGAACTTGGTCTAGTTTTGTTTGCTGTTTGTTCTGAGACAGTCGTATACAGCCCAGCGTGGCCTCAAATTTAGTGTGGAAGGTTGACCTTGAAGTTCTCATTCTCTTGCCTGTACCACAGAAGTATGGTACTTTACTCCATTTTAAAATTAGAAAAACAGAAAACAAAACAACAAAAAATGGAGAAAGCAGAAGGTAATGGGAAGTAGATATGATCAAAGTACATTTTTTATACATGCATGCATATATGTATGATGAAAATCCTAACCCTGGACTATTAATATACACGGATATAAACCACTAAGAAATCTTTCTGTAGAGGAGTTCTAAGGCCTGGTGTGATGGCGCTTGTAGGAGGTGGCAGCAGGAGGATCAGAAGTTCAAAGCTAGCCTGAGTTAAGTGAGACCCTGTTTTAAAAATGAGAAAGTGGGGGAGGAAGCCAGTGGTGGGGTGTAATGGACTAGGGACCTGCCTGGAGTTTGTCCAGGGTGGGGGCTGATCTAAGCAAAGAATTTCTGTGGCCAGTTAGCTGTGATTGGGTAGAAATCTGAGAAGCTGAGGAAAAAAAAAAAAAAGTAGGACTTTCTGAATAGTCTAATTATATGACCTCATGCTGGCCTCCCATGGTGGTTGAGCTGGACCTGCCAAGAGCTCAAGAGCTAAGAGTGAGTGAGCCAGTGTTGGTTGGCTCTACACAGGTCTGAGTGAGGGGATGGGAGGGTGGTGTGGGGTGGGAAGCCGGGGATAACATCATTGTCATAATAAAAACGATTGAGTCCAATTTCCCCCACCCCCTTTTCTTATCTACACTCCACCCCCGCTTCCCTATCCTCGCGCGTCATCAGAGGGGCCCCAGCTTGCAACCCCAGCCAGCCACGTTGCTCTAGCCTGGAACTGCTCAGCTCGCTCCTCTGGTTCCCATCATGCCCCACCCCCACTCCGGGACTCACTCCCCGCTCCATCCCCTGCAACTCAAAACCACTCTCTAGGGCTCAGTTCCAACCCCATATCCCACATCTTGATGACTCATTCTTTGCCTGGCTTCATCCAAATCTCCAGTGCCCACGCCTGGCCTCAGGTTCACCTCATCCTCCGGAGCCTGTAGCGGCAAGCACAGCGCTGGCCGGGCCGCAATGTGGGCTGGGCTCTCCTTGGTATCTGATGGCGCATTTTCCGGATACCCCAGAAAACTGCCACTGTCCTCCTGCTGTGAAGATGTAGAAAGTTAAACCCCAGAAATGGAAACTCAGGTTGGGGATGCAGTTCACTGGTAGAGCGCTGACCTTTCGGTGGCAAGGCCCTGTTCAATCCCGATACTGAAAGAATGTCTTAAGTCATGGGTCGATTATACAAGAAAGCTTTTAATTGGGGGGTTTGCTTATGGTTACAGAGGTTAGTCCGTAATCATCACGGAAGGAAACATGGCAGCATGTGGGCAGACATGATGCTGGAGAGTTGCATACTGATCCGTAGGCAGCAGGAAGAGAGGGACGCTGGGCCTGGTGTGGATACTGGAAACCTCCAAGCCTACTCCCCACTAGTGACACACCTCCTCCAACAAGGCCACACCTCCTAAGCTTTTCCAGCCAGCTTGCCCAACTGGGGACTAAGCACGCATATCTGTGAGCCTGTGGGGGGCCAGTCTCTTTCAAACCATCACCAGGTACACGATAAATAAATGACCGGTCTAGGGTCCCCGGCTCCAAACGCTCTTATGGCCTTCTGGGAAGTTATATGAGATTCTGTAGCTTTCTTTCTCTTCCAAATAAATCACTGTCGGGCTGGAGAGATGGCTCAGCGGTTAAGAGCACTAACTCTTCTTCTAGAGGTCCTGAGTTCAATTCCCAGCAACCACATGGTGGCTCACAACCATCTGTAATGAGATCTGGTGCCCTCTTCTGGGGTGCAGGTGCACGTGCAGGCAGAATACTGTATATGTAATAAGTAAATAATCTTTAAAAAATTAAATAAATCACTGTCACGCCACCTCCTGAGGAGTCTGCGTGGTCTCTCCTGTAAGATGTGGCACAAGCTTCAATAAGAATGCCCACAGAGAAGGTGTCTGTGTGCTGTGCTTCCTGCACTGGAGCCCTTGTACTTCAGGCCTATGTTCTAAAAACTAGAGTCTGGTCCACCCCCCCCCCCCAAATAGTATGTTTAATACTTACTATGTTAAATAGAGTTTACTAATGAGTCATTGCCATATACAAGAGTATCTGATGCTAATAAAAAAAAAGATGGGTTAATATTCAAGATAAAAAGGTTTCCAGGTTTAATCTGATGCTTATTAAAATTAAGACAAATTCAGCAAAAATAAGATAAAATAAAAAATAAATGCCTGTAACTTCTTAAGATTGGTTCTGGGGATGGTTAAAAAAATTAAAAATATAAAAATAAAGTTCTTCTACATAAATTACAAAAATATAAAAAGACCATAGACTGTGTGGCCGTCAACCTCAACCACTTGCCCTTAGCTCAAAATGCCATAAATTCAAAACCTCGATAATGACTTATATCAAAATTAATGCCAAGCCATGTCTGGCATGACTGACCACAGACTCACACCAAAAACGTCTGTCTGATAAAAAAATCTGTTTTCTTGTATCTAATATAAGAATTCTAAAAATATTCTATACCACATAAAAAACAATACATGCTGTTTTGCTAAACAATCTTTTCTACATATAAAAAATGAGCCTCATGTCTAGTAAAGACACATTCAGATACAATTTCTTTAAGTCTGGTGTCTGTCATTTGACAACTCCTTACCCACCTATTCCTGAGACCCTGTCCCGTCAGTCCCAGTGCTGCAGTTGAGCTGGTCTGTCGCAAATCACTCTGTGTGTGTGTGTGTGTGTGTGTGTGTGTGTGTGTGCACATTCATTACACTCATGTGGCAGGCATAGCACAAATATGGAAGTCAGAGGACAGCTTGGGGAAGTTAGCTCTCTCCATCACCATGTGTGTCCAGGGGCGCAAGCCTCTTTCCCCACTAAACCATCTCATCAATCTAGATGTAGGACTAAACCCCCCTTCTTTAATTTTTTTAAATTACTGATTTTTTATTATTATTATTATTATTATTATTATTATTATTATTATTATTATTATTATTGTGGGTGTGTACCTTGGCAGGTGTAGGTCAGAGGACACCTTTGTGGAATCCATTCTCCTTTTCTGCTTTTATGTGCCTTCTAGGATTTGAACTCATTTTGTCAGGTTTTTGAGCCAAGCGCCTACTGCTCACTTAGCCATCTTGCTGGCCCTCGGTATGGTTTTCTTTTTCATTTATTTATTTATTTATTTATTTATTTATTTATTTATTTATTATGTATACAGCATTCCTTCCATGTATGGAAGCAGGCCAGAAGAGGGCACCAGACCCCATTACAGATGGTTGTGAGCCACCATATGGTTGCTAGGAATTGAACTCAGGACCTTTGGAAGAACAGTCAGTGCTCTTAACCTCTGAGCCATCTCTCCAGCCCTCGGTATGGTTTTCTAACCCCTCCCGCATTTTCTCACTGCATTGTCTTAAGCTCAGGAGAAACACGCTTCTCACTGTGTCATTCATACTTCCGCCGGTTCTTTCATTCATGCAGTGAACCATGTTCGCTATGCGCCAAGCACACAGCTAAGCCATGCATATATTCAGTCTGACCCTCGAGGAATTTCCATTCTGGAGATATATTCAGAAGGGTAGTGGTTCATGGGATATGGCAGCAGAAGAGAACAGTGACAAACCAGACAACGTAAGGACTGAACAGAGCAGGCTTTCACGAGCCCAGGCACAGAGCTTCCCACCCACTGGCCACTTTATTTGCGTATTCAGAGGACTTCGCCGGACACATAACTGCAGCCTTGGGTAAGCGTTTTGGCCAAGTCCTGATGACCACTAGTGCTGTTTACAAGTTGGTTAACTTCCCTCCAGATAAGGGAGGAGAGAAGGGCTTTGCCTCCCACCAGCCGGACCATTGTCACGTGCTCCAGGTCGTCTTCCGAACGGCCCGTGTCTCGGCCCGGCTGGGGTTGCTAGGCAACGGGTAAACTCCACAACTCCCAGCCGTTTGAACTGCGCTGGAGACCTGGACGTGGCTTGGGTGCTTCCCGGGCGCGCTGTGGCAGAATAAACTGAACCTAGATCAGGTACTTGAGCTCGGGAGGACGTCCAAGCCTGAAAAGAAACCCGGCGAAAGGAGGGAAGAGTCCCAAAGGGTAATAATCACCAACAGCGCAAACCTAGGAGATTGCTTTTTAGGAGAATTGTCGGATGCTGGAATGAGGACCAGCGCTCCCTAGCGCTCTTCCCGCTGCATTAATCCTCGTTGCCCGGAATATTCTCCAAGTTCCAGGCCTCTGCAACCCCCAAGTACTTTGCCTTCTGCACCACTACCCTACCAGGCCCTAACCCCGACTGTGTCCCGGAGTAGGCGGGACTTCTTTCGGGCTTTCAGGTGAATGAAGCAAACGTTCTGCCCGGGGAGGATGGGGCTGTTAAGAGAGCTTTCAATTAAGAGGATGGAGAGGGAAAGGCACACGCCTGTGATCCCTGCACTCGAAAGGCGGATGCAGGAGGATTGCCAAGAGTCCGAGGTCAGCCTACACTACTTAGTAGCTTCCAGGCCAGCAGGACTAAGGGTGAGAACCTGTCTCAAAAAACTAAGGGAGGGGCCTGGAGGAATGGCTCAGCAGTTAAGAGCGAGTACTGTTCTTGCAGAGGGCTGGAGTTCGGTTTCCAGCACCCACATCAGGTGACTCACAGCTCCGCAGCTCCAGCTCCAGGAGAACTGACACTTCTGGCCTCCACCCCACTGCACTTGTGTGCACATATCCTCCCCCCCCCCCACACGATTAAAAATGAAATCAATTTAAGAGAAGTGAGGTTAGGGAGTGATGGTGGGAGGTCACACGGGTACAAGGACCATATGTAAATGTATTCTTTTGTTTGCCCCTCAGTGTGAGAGCGGGCCTTAGCATACCCATTAGAGTCATGAAAACATTTTCCTAACCGAGTCCAGAAGGTTCTCAGAGACATGGGGATGACGCAAAGAGCCTTCTTTCTGCGTTCCTACCTCAAGCAAGGCTCCTCTGTTCTGGGCACACAGATGGGCTGCCCCAAGGGACAAAGGCTGGCCCTCCTCCTGGCCTCTTTCTGGCGCTGACACCTCTGCTTCCTGCCATTCCCTGGGCTCACCTCCCAGCTTTATACCATGCTTTCTGTTCATCATCCTCTCATGAGGCAAGTTTTATTTTGCTATTAGGCGAAGGATCCACCTTGACACTCCCCAGGAGGGTGCAGAAAATGCATGCATGTTTTGGTGTTTGGACCAGGCTAAGGAGGTTCTTTGTGATTCTGGGTTTGGGAGTTGTTGGGGCTGAGTGTAGGTCGGTAGTAGAGTAGACCATATTAGGGGCGGGGCGGGGGTAGACTATGATTCTTCATGCTTCTGGGTCTTTAGACTCCCATAGGGACAATCTCCCCCTGACACTCCTAGGCTATAATAATACTCTTGGTCCCCTCTGCTACACACACACACACACACACACACACACACACACACACACACACCCTTCTCAGACCCTGGGGAAGCCCCACCCTACAGCATTTATCTCCCCAAAGAGGGGAAAGATTGTTGTGGCAGCCTTGGCTGACCTTGTCCTTTATCTACACGGTGCTAGCTTGTTAGGAAAGAGCCTGCGCAGGGTCCTCGAATGTGCTGTCTTCCTGTCACGTCACCAGGCTAGCCTTTAAATGTCCCCTCTGTCTGCCTCCAGACACAGGACAAAGCCTCCCTTCTCCAAGAGGCCTTGGCCTTGGGAAACACCAAGGACAGAGCAAAGCTGTTAGAGTCTGATTGGGGCTGAAGAGGCTGTTTTTTGTTTTTGTTGTTGTTGTTGTTGTTTTTGTTTTTTCTTCCCAGGATTTTCTCATTCTCTTAAGTTTCCTTATGTCACCTTAGGAGTCAGCTGTGCCACAGCAATCGGAGATGGAGGGAGACAGCCCCTAATTGCCTGGCTCCAGCTGCCAGGACTGGGAGGCACGGGTGCTTGCCAGGACTGGCGGAAGACAGGGAATTTAATTGACTTCTTTTGCATTCTTCTTTTAAAAAAAAAATTATTTATTTGTTATGTTTGCAGCGTTCTGTCTGCATGTATGCCTGCAGACCAGAAGAGGGCACCAGATCTCATTACAGATGGTTGTGAGCCACCATGTGGTCACTGGGAATTGAACTCAGGATGGCTGGAACAGCAGACAGTGCTCTTAACTGCTGAGCTCTCTCTCCAGCCCCTTCTTTTGCATTCTTTTCCCCAAGACTTTAATTTCACCCACACAGAACAAAGATATGGGGCACCCATATGCAGACTGCCGCCTTGATCACCCTGCTGCCCTCTGAAACATTGCTCCCACCCTTAAGGGAGACTTTCCAGTCTACTTTCTCCACAAGTATGGTTTGTGTTGGCTCTGGGAGTGGTTAGAAGCAAGCTTTTACAGTTTTGTTGGCCTTGAATGGTGTCACTGACGTTCGTCTTGAACTTCTGCCTCTACCTCCCAAGTACTGGGATTACAGGCGTGTGTCTCCATGCCTAGCGGTCATGCTCCTTCAAGGAGCACTATATGGATGCCAAGAGACTGGGGAGTTAACCCCACCCAGTCTCCTTCCTCATCCCCTGCCCCAGCTGTTCCCTTCCACCCTGGCACCTGCTGCTAGATGGGCTTGCCCAGCTCTCAGCCTCTCAGTGTCCAAGACTCAGCAGCTAAAGCTTTTGGGTCCAACTCCTTATAGTCGTGGGGTCTTATAGTTTCTGCTCTTCCATTTAAAACCACACAGCCCGTTTCTAGTTCATTGTTGGGTAGGGTATGAGGTACGGCTCTTGCCGATCTTTTTCTTAGAGGATGCCCAGTTGTCCCAGCACCGTCTGCTGAAAAGACCATCCCTCCCTGCTGCATCCCCTGATGCTTTGTCAGAGATGAGCTGACCGGAAACAAGAAGGGTTAGTCCTGAGCTTTCGGTTCTGTCTCATTGATCATGTGTCTCTTTTCATCAGGACATCACTGCCTTCATTACCCATAATTGGATTGGTTTATTGATTGATATTAAAAATATTTTTTTTTTTGAGTTCAAGTCTCACTGTGTAGCCCTGACTAACCCGACACTCATTCTGTAGACTAGGCTGGCCTCAAACTTGCAGTAATCTTCCTGCCTCTGCTTCTTCAGTGCTGAGTGTATAGACACACCAGCATGTCTAGTGCATAATTCATTTAATCGTCTCTCCTTTCCCCTTTCTCTCTTTCCTCTCCCCACCTTATCTGTGTCTTTGAGATAGGATCTTTTAATGTGGGGGGCGATTTTGTGAAAGGGTTTCTCTATGTAGCCTTGGCTGTCCTAGAACTCAGTCTATAGACCAGGCTGGTCTTGAACTCAGAGATCCACCTGCTTCTGCCTCCCAAGTGCTGGGAGTAAAGGTGTGTGCCACCACCGCCAAGCTCAATCTTTTAATTTTTAAAAACATCATTTTAAAAATGTTTACCTTATTTGTATGCATGTTTTGCCTGCATATATGCCTGGTACCCACAGAGGCCAGAAGATGACATCAGATCCCCTGGAGCTGGAGTTACAGATGGTTGAAAACTGCCATGTGGGTGCTGGAAGCCAAACCCTGGTCCTCTGAAAGAAGAGCAAGTTCTCTTTACCATTAAGCCATCTCCCCAGGCTCTGGGAAAGTTTAATTTTTGTTTATGTGTATGTGTGTTGGCCCGCTTGTCTGTCGTGCGTCATGTGGGTCCTGGGAACAAAACCCCAGTCCTCTGCAGAGCAGTGAGTGCCGTTGACCACCCAGCCACCCCTTCAGCACCAGACAGGGGACATAGCTCAAGCCGAAGTCCAGTGTCCACTGTATGATGCCCCGGATGGCCAGCCTCTTGTACTCAGCCTCCTAAGGTGCAGGGTTAGAAGGTCTCTCTGTGCTGAGCACAGGGCAGCTGGCATTGTCTCTCTGTGTTCTCAGGGACTTTGATAAGGAGAGCTTTCCTCACACTGTGATGTGTGCCGGTGGCACCTTTGCAGCTGCAGGTCAGCCCTGGAAAGACTCGGTCACCCAGCCAAGGGCACACTGCTGGTGAAACCCGGGTCAGGACTCCAGGGTCTTGTCTGCCTGCTTTACAATTATTTATTTTAATTTAGAGCGCGTGTGTGCATGTGTGTGTGCTTGTGCAAGGCACCATGTGTTGTGTGATGATTTATTCTTTGACTTCTTGAGGGGCCCACCTCCCAAATGAATGACACATGGAGGCTCATTCTTAGGCATGGCCGCCCTTAGCTTGGCTTGTTTCTAGCCAGCTTTTCTTAAATTATCCCGACTACCTTTTGCAAACTCTGGGCTTTTTCCTTTTCTTACTTCTGTATCTTACTTTCACTCTTACTCGTGGCTAGCCGAGTGGCTGGCCCCTGAAGCCCTCCTCCCCTTGCTCTCTCACTGCTCCCCCTCAGCCTCCGTTCTCCTATTTACCCTCTCTGGCTGCCAGCCCCACCTACCCTTGCTCCTGCCTCGCTATTGGCCGTTTAGCTCTTTATCAGGACCATCCGGTGTTTTAGACAGGCAAAGAATCACGGCTTCACAGAGTTAAGCAAATGCAGCATATCAACAAAAGCCACACACCTTCAAATAACATTCCCCAACACCCATGCATGTGTAGAGGTCAGAGAGCGACCTGTTGGAGACGGTCCTCTCCCTTCCACCATGGGCTCCGGGGACTGAACTCAGGTCATGCGGCCTGTACCACTTACCTGTACCTGCAAAGCCAGCTCACTGGCCCAGTTCTTGATTCTCATGATCAAGTAGCACAAATCAGTGGCTGTCCAGTTCCAGAAGCCACCTGGCTTTTTGTCCCTTTTCAAAGCGGCTCACAGACTCACACAGGTAGAGGGATGCAGGAGGCATAGAGTCCCCGTGTGGCCACCAAAGGCAGTGTAGAGCCTTTTAATCTGGCACGCTGGCATGGATAAGCCTTTTGAACAGTTGTGCCAGTGGCTGGGGGTTCTTAAGAGGTTCAGGTCTCTCTGATCTGTGAACCATGTTATTCAAATCTTGAGTGTGGTAGTGGGTTTGGCTCAACGTTACAGTCATCAATATTGCTTCCTGCCTCCCAGCAAGTGTATTGATTCAACAGAAAGTCGGTAATTTCATGGGTAAGAACTCTGAAGCCAGGCAAACTACCTGGGCTGCTTCCTTGACAGCTGTGTGATGCCAGGAAAGTCATCTGAAGGTTTGAATGTTCAAGTGAATGATGCTTTCAATGCCCGCCTCGGAGGGCAAGAGCAAGGACCGCACAATGTAATCTATACTTAGCATACCGTTGGCACTCAGGTGAGTTAAGCTATTCTTGTTGTTTGAGGAGATTTTTGTCTTGATTTGTTTTGTTTCTTTTTTTTTTTTTTTTTTGGTTTTTTCGAGACAGGGTTTCTCTGTGGCTTTGGAGCCTGTCCTGGAACTAGCTCTGTAGACCAGGCTGGTCTCGAACTCACAGAGATCCACCTGCCTCTGCCTCCCGAGTGCTGGGATTAAAGGCGTGTGCCACCATCGCCCGGCTTGTTTTGTTTCTTTAAAGATTTTGTTTTTCTGGACATGATGGCTCATGCGTTTAAATCAGTACTCGGGATGCAGAGGCTGGTGAATCTCCAAGTTTTAATGCAGCTTGCTTGGTCTACATGGTTAGTTCCAGGCCGGCCAGTGAGACCCTGTCTCAAATAAGATGTATTTAGCTCTGTGTGTGTGTGTGTGTGTGTGTGTGTGTGTGTGTGTGTGTGTGTGTGTGTGTGTGAGGGGAGAGGGTGGCACATACACACACGCTCCAGAGGCCAGAAGGTGGCACCGGCTCTGCTGGAGTTAGAGTTAAAGAACCAAACTCCAGTCCTCCACTGGTCATCTCTCCAAGCCCATTTTAGACGGGCTGCTTTCGAATCATAGGCTGGCCTTGAACTCACGGTGGTCCTCTTGCTTTCTTCCTTCTTCCAAGTTCCAACACAGCACAAGTGTGAACCATCATACCTGGTTTCGGATGAGGGATTTTGGTTTTGGTTTGTTTTACTTCTATTGTTTTTTGTTTTGAGACAGGTTCGCGTGTAGCCCAGACTGGCTTTGAACTTGCTATGTAGCCTAAATGACTTTAAACTCCTGATCCTCCTGACTCTACCTTCAAAGTGTCCCACTGAATGGGATTATTTTTAAAAGATTGTGGGGGTGGGGGTAGAGGGTGGTGCCTGAGTGTGTGCACTACCCATGGAGGCCAGAAGAGGGAGATGTTGGGTTCCCTGGAACCGGAGTCACAGGTGCTTATGAGCAGCCACATGGGTGCAGGAATGGACCCCAGGGTCTTCTGGAAGAGCAGCCAGTGCTCTTAACCACGGAATCATCTCTCTAGTCCCTTAATGTTTTGGGTTTTTGTTTTTGTTTTTGTTTTGTTTTTGAAGAAAATACAGGTGTAGCTTCTGGAAAGATCCCCTGGGATTCCCCAACCTGGCTCCCTGCCAACCAGATGCAAAAACATGGCCCTGCCTCTGGCGGGACCTGAGGAGATGAGCAGGCTCTGGGTGGGACACCTCACCAGTCTCAGACTCTCCTCTCTCCCGCCGCAGCTGCTGCAGCCGTCACCATGGAAATCGTCTACGTGTACGTCAAGAAGCGCAGCGAGTTTGGGAAACAGTGCAACTTCTCAGACCGCCAGGCTGAGCTGAACATCGACATCTCGCCCAACCCTGAGCTGGCAGCGCTGTATGTGGAGCGGAACCCAGTGGACACGGGCATCCAATGCTCGGCCAGTATGTCAGAACACGAGGTGAGTTCCTGCCCTAGAGACCCGGAGAGTGGGGGTTCAGTGAGGAAACTGGCCTACCTGAAAAGAGAGAGCAGGTGCTGGAGGTGTAAGGGCAGGGGAACCCCAAGACTCACCTCCATGCTTGCATCAATAGATAACACCAGCTCTACTTGGGCCAGAGCAGGTGTGTCAACGGAATGCACATGGCAAGCCCACGCTCTGAATGCAGTATCTGTGATGTTGAAGAATGGAGGTTTTTTTTTTTCCTTTTCTTTTGAGACAGGGGTTCTTGTGTAGCCTTGACTATCCTGAAACTAACTCTGTAGATCAAGCTGGCTTTGAACTCACAGAGATCCACCTGCCTCTGCCTCCTAAGTGCTAGAGTTAAAGGCATACACCGCCATTGCCGGGTTAAGGATGGAGAATTAATCACTGTTAATATGACATCTCCTGGGACGGCTGGGTGGATTCCTGTGCCTATTCACGTCCAGATATGGCTGAGAACAGGTGTGAATGTGGCCCAACACAAACTGGCAAATCTACTTAAAGCATTATTAGATTTTTTTTTGTACGTGTGATTTTTTTTTTTGATGTCTGTGGCAGAGGGTCTGTGCACCCCAGCTTGATCTTGAACTTGCCAAGACAAAAATAACCTTGAGCTACTGATTGTCCTGCCTCTATCTCCCAATTCTGTTTTTTTTTTTGTTTTTTTTTAAAAATTATTTATTTATTTATTATGAGTACAATATTCTGTCTGTGTATATGCCTGCAGGCCAGAAGAGGGCACCAGACCTCATTACAGATGGTTGTGAGCCACCATGTGGTTGCTGGGAATTGAACTCAGGACCTTTGGAAGAGCAGTCAATGCTCTTAACCATTGAGCCATCTCTCCAGCCCCCAATCTGTTTTTTAAAGATTATATCTATTTTCTCTGTCCAGGGGGTGAGGGAAGGGAGAGAGAGGAGGAGGAGAGACAGAGAGAAAGAGAGTTGACAGTATGGTTACCGAATATTAACTTTGTAAATGACAGTGTTGGCGGGGGTCCTATTACAATATCAAAAAGATTGGACATGTCTAGAACTGAAATGTTCCTCCCAGGACTTCTGAGACCTCTAAGATGTCACTGGAGTCTTTCTGGGCATTTGGCCCTTCCCAGGGGGTCTTGAGATAAAGGAAGTGTTACATAGAAAATTTTCACTGGAATGGGTCAGGGTTCCAGGAACACTGTGTGCCTGTGAAGTAGGGGATCAAGCCCCGATCCTGTCAATCACAGTGAGAATCACGTGGAAAGAGCTAGCCCATCTCATCCTGGGGTCAACCAGTGAAAGTCTCACCTGACTTGGCCAAACACCTTCATAGTCTTGTGGGCGTGAGCGATCTTGATGACTCATGAGAATGAGCATCTCGCATTCCCAGCCTGATCGCTGCTTCCGGACCCAGAATGACAGTGCTCATGGTATAGCACACCGCCCAGGGCTCTCCAGTTGTAGTCTCTCACCCTAGGAGAGCCAGCTTAACGCAGAGAGGAGATGGACCAACCAGCTAATGGGCATGGGGATTTCTTCCCTGCAAGATCCTGAAAAGTTGTGGAGCCACAGAGAGGTGATGGCTGCAACACACTGTGTGGAGATAAACCTCAGTTGGAAGAGTTCTTGCTGAGCATGCGTTGAGAGCCCTGGGTTCCGTCCCAAATGTGAGCCAGGCGTGTTGGTGCACATCTTTAATCTCAGCACTCAGAAGGCAGAGGCAGGTGATTCTGAATTCAAGGCCAGTTTGACTGACACACCTCGAGTACCAGGCCAGCTATGGCTACATAGTGAGTGAGAACCTGTCTCAAAACAAACAAACTAACACACAAATAAATAATAAAAAAATAAAATCAAGTTTGGCAGTATATGCTTATAATCCCAGCACTCTGGAAACAGAGGCAGGAGGATCAGAAGTTCAAAGTCATCCTTAAGCGACACAGTTTGAGGTCCACCTGGGCTACATGAGACCCTGCCTCAAATTTAAAATGAATGAATAAAAGGATGTGGGGGTTGGGAAGGCTGGGAGGAGTGGGGGGGGGGAGTCAGGAAGGCAACTTTAGCTAAGAAAACTGTTCTGCCTGCTCCCCAGCATGCACAGGGCAAGCCCCCTGCTCTGACTTGCTGTTGATTTGCAGTCTCTGTGATGCTAAAGGATGGGGGATTAATCATTGCTAATACAATAGCTCCCAGGACCCAGGATGGTTGGCTGGGCTCCTGGACCTGTTCCAGAGAAAGATGGATGCAGTGGTGGCACACGCTCTAATCTCAGCACTTGGGAGGCAGAGACAGGTGGATCTCTGTGAGTTCGAAGTCAGCCTGGTCTACAGAGCAAATTCCAGGACCAGTTTCAAAGCTACAGAGAAGCTCCAACTCGAAAAGAACAACAGCAAATAAAAGATAAAGACGGGGGCTGGAGAGATGGCTCAGTGGTTAAGAGCATTGCCTGCTCTTCCAAAGGTCCTGAGTTCAATTCCCGGCAACCACATGGTGGTTCACAACCATCTATAAAGAGGTCTGGTGCCCCCTTCTGGCCGGCAGACATGCACACAGACAGAATATTGTATACATAATAAATAAATAAATATTTAAAAAAAAAAGATAAAGACGGGCCGGGCGGTGGTGGCGCACGCCTTTAATCCCAGCACTCGGGAGGCAGAGGCAGGCGGATCTCTGGGAGTTCGAGGCCAGCCTGGTCTACAAGAGCTAGTTCCAGGACGGGCACCAAAGCTACAGAGAAACCCTGTCTTGAAAAAAAAAAAACAAAAACAAACAAACAAAAAAAAAAAACCAAAGATGAAGACGGAACTGGGTTTTCCATGAACACCATTGCCCCCACAAAACTGTCAGCATCATGCTGCTGGACCACATAGGGCCTCACTTTGTTTGTTTGTTTGTTTGTTTGTTTGTTTTGAGACAGGGTTTCTCTGTAGCTTTGGAGCCTGTCCTGGAACTAGCTCTTGTAGACCAGGCTGGCCTTGAACTCACAGAAATCCACCTGCCTCTGCCTCCCGAGTGCTGGGATTAAAGGTGTGCACCACACGCCTTCCTCAGCACCCCCTCAAGAGCTCAGGGTGCCATTATCCCGGGAGCCGGATTTGCAGAAATGACTGCTTAGACCTGCGACATCTTCTCATCTCTGGTTCTCTGTTTAGGCCAACACGGAGAGGTTTGAGATGGAGAGCTGTGGGGTTAATCACATCGAGGGGGGCTGGCCCAAGGATGTGAACCCCCAGGAGCTGGAGCAGACCATCCGCTTCCGGAAGAAAGTGGAGAAAGACGAGAACTACATCAATGCCGTCATGCAGCTGGGCTCGGTCAGGCTCCCCCCAGCTCCAGCTGGCCCACACCAGCTCCCCTTCCTCGGACTGTGCCTAGGCTGTGCATAGCCCCCTGTAGGCTCCCATCACTCCCAGCCAGGGAATGGGGACCCTCATTGCTGGCCCTAAAGGCCTATAGCCACGTAGGTTTTAGAGAGTCTAAAATGCTGGAAGAGGGCTGACAAGATGGTTCAGTGGGTAAAACCCTTGTCACCAAGGCTGACCACTTGAGTCGGAGCCCTAGAACTCACGTGATAGCTGGAGAGAACTCACTCCTCTGAGGTATCCTCTGACCCCCACACATGTGCAATGGTGAGCACATATCCCCAAAACAAGGCACACACCATAATAGTAATAAATAAATAAAATTTCAAGAGCCCCTTGGGTAAAGGGTACCCCAAAAGAGCCTATCAATCAGTCAATAATGCTCATTCATGCAAAGAACTAATTTTAAGTCTCAGTCAGACACGGCAGAGGCTGCAAATTGAATCTCACATGTATCCTGCCAAAGAGTTTGTAATTCACTCCAGGAGTCCAAGACAGACAGACACATAGACTTTACCAGATACTATCAAAAGAAACCCTGTCAGAGACAGGGACTTGTCAATTTGCTGCATAAGGAGGGGATTTCCTGCTGAAGGAATCAAAGAAGTTTCCAGGAAGGGTGTTGGGCTTGGGCTAGGCCTTGCTGAACATCAGAAATGACAGGGAGGGCCTCTGGGGTGGTTTGTCCTTGACGTAAGTGCTCTGTGGGCCATGCTTGTATGCGTGTGTCCCCAAGAACCAGTTGTAACTCTTTGGAGGTGATGCCTCTCCCAAGAAACAAGGGCAGGGACCACTCCACATCTGTCCATCTCGGGCTGCAGGATAGCCCTGCTGGGCTGGGCTGGGCTGGGCCAGAACTCTCCTCATAGCTAAGAACTCTGGGTTCTCCACAGATTATGGAGCATTGCATCAAGCAGAACAACGCCATTGACATCTACGAGGAGTATTTTGATGATGAGGAGGCTGTGGAGGTGACTGAAGAGGCCCCTTCAGCCAAGACCATCAACGTCTTCAGGTAGCTCCAGAGGGAGGGGTGCCGGGTCCTCTTAGAGCTGATTGACAGGTGGCCTGCCCAATGAGGATGCTGGGAACCAAACTCAGGCTCTCTACAGGAATCTGATACTCTCTCTGGCCCACACAGGCACCAGGCATGCGTGTGAGGCACATCTATCCATGCAGGCGAAACACTGGTATACATGAAATAAACAAATCTTTAGAAAAGTAATTGGCTTTAGCTTTTCACACGGTTTTAGGCTCTCAGCAAAATTGAGCAGGAGGGCAGAGACCTCTCACGTCACTCCCACACGAATTGCACAGGAAACCCGGAATTTCTCTCAAGCCTGTGTGGTACTTCACACTCCTGTAGTCCTAGCACTCAATAGGCTGAGACAGGAGGATTGAGAGAGTTCTAGGCCAGTTCTAGGCAGGAAGATGAGGAGTTCAAGGCCATCCTCAGGCTCTGATACTTCTTCATCCTGGGATGCAT
Organism: Microtus ochrogaster; assembly: GCF_000317375.1. Lineage (NCBI taxonomy): Eukaryota > Metazoa > Chordata > Mammalia > Rodentia > Cricetidae > Microtus > Microtus ochrogaster. Next base: position 77,742,134 of record NC_022014.1, read on the forward strand.
AAGATCTGTCTTAAAAAAAAAAAAATCAAGAGCCAGCTAACCAATCGACCAAATCTCCACCATGCACAAGCCGTGGTTTCCATTAGGGGGCACTCTTTTTTTTTGTAGCCATAAAACATTTATTGAGGGAGAGAGGGAGAGAGGGAGAGGGAGGGAGAGAGAGAGAGACAGACAGACAGAGAGAGAGAGAGACAGAGACAGAGAGACACGTGCACACGCCAAGGAAACAGAAAGGAAAGAAGTAGTGAGCACTCTTGAGCCTCGCAGTCTGGATTTGGACCAAGCTCCAATGCAGAGCAGGTTCTCACTGCCTAACAAGTCCTTACTGCTTTCCCTATTCATCCTCCTGCCCTCCAGCTCCTGGTACCCACCGATCTCTCCATCACCACCGACATCCACATGCTGCACAATGCCGTACACTCTGTGGCTCTAGTCGGCCTTCTTCCTCTCGCCAGCGGTATTGTTTCTTTGAATCTTTTCTTTCCCTCCCCGCTTCTCCTTCCATCCTTTCCTTTTTTATTTCCTTTTCTTTATTTCTGTGACAGGGTGTCCTGTATCTCGGACTAGTCTAGACTCACTATGTAGCCAACACTTCTCCTGAATTCCTGATCCCTCTGTCTGTCTCCGAAGTGCTGGGATTAGAGTCCATGTTTTATGTGGGGATCAAACTCGCGGCTTCATGCATGTAGGCAGAGACTATCGAGTGAACTATGTCCCCAGATCCCCCTTTTGTTTTGTTAGGACTGGGGTCAGGGTTATAGGTGTGTGCTGTCATGCCTAGCTGGACAGGAGTTTTGAACTCATTTGGGCGAAGACCAAGTAGTGAAGTGGCTGGATTCCCTACCTCTTTTATGCTGATAATCATGGACTCAGACTCACAGTCAAAACTTTCGTTAGATAAAAGTGTTAAACTAGGCCAGCATGGTAGCACATGCCTTTAAGACCAGCAGCATTTGGGAGGCAGAGACAGGAGGATCTTTGATTTGATTTACATAGTGACTTTTTAGGCCAGCCAGGGCTATCCCTTGAGACCCTGTCTTTAAAAAGAAAAGAAGCGTGTTAGACTACAGCTCATCGTGGTGACACACAGGAGTATCAGGTCAGCCAGGGCTACACAGGCATTGTCTTGCTGAGGACACCACCTGTGTTGGTGTGCCCTAGCATGCACGTACAAAGCCCTGGTTTCAATTCCCGGTACCTTATAAACTGGGTGCACTGGTGCATGCCTGTTCTCTCAGAATTTGGGGGGGGGACCAGAAATTCAACGTTATCCTCAGTTCAAGGCTAGCCTGGGATACATGATATCTTGCCTTGAAAAATAGATATATTATTAGCCTGTATCTCACTCATTTGCATCCCTGGCTGTTTCCTCTAGGTGGAGCCATTGGGATTGACTTTCCTTTTAAGGGAGTCTTGTCAACTTTGGGGTTTTTGTGGGTTTCATCTTCGTCTAATCTGTCTGTCTGTCTGTCTGTCTGTCTGGAGACAGGCCTATCTACTCTGTAGCCTAAACTGGCCTCTAGAGCTGTGGATTACAGGCAGGAGCCACCCGTCATCCAGCTTTAACCTGGCAACATCATTTCCAAAGAGAATGTCTTTGCTTAGATCTACTTGGATTATTTTGAAAAGGAATCCGATAGACACAGATTTTGGGGGGGGGGACCCTACCCTCCAATCCTCTGCCTTGCCTGCTCTCCCTCCAGGGACCCTCAGGAGATCAAGCGGACAGCCACACACCTCTCCTGGCACCCCGATGGCAACAAGAAGCTGGCGGTGGCTTATTCCTGCTTGAACTTCCAGCGGGCCCCCATGGGCATGAGCTATGACTCCTACGTCTGGGACCTGGGTGAGAAAGAGGTGGTTCTACTGAACAGGGAGGACTGAGGGGCCAGGTCAGAGGCCAGTAAAACTTGGGGAGCCGAGAGTAAAAACAAGGGGTGTTGTCTGATGTTTTATTCTTTTGGCTTTTTGAGGGGCCCGCAACCCAGCTCCCAAATAAACCACACCCAGGGGCTTATTCTTAGCTATGAATGCCCAGCCAGCCTTAGCTTGGCTTGTTTCTTGCCAGCTTTTCTTAAATGATCCTGACTGCCTTATGGCTTGCTGTGTAGCTGGGTGGCCCTCAGTGTCCTCCTCTCCTTGTTCTTTTGCTCCTTCCTCTTCCTTCTCTTCCTATTTATTCTCCCTGCCTGCCAGCCTGCCTGTCCTTGCTACTCCCTCGCTATTGGCCATTCGGCTCTTTATTTAGGATCATCAGGTGTTAGAGAGAGGCAAAGCAACACAGCTTCACAGAGTTAAACAAATGCAGCATAAATAAAAGCAACACACCTTAAAATAATATTCCCCAACCAAGGGGGTCCAAGACACACTGTCAGGGGACACCAGGGGCAGGAGGAGGGTTCTTGTCTCTTCTCCGTGTGGGAGCAGACAGGCACATCTCCACAGACCCAAACCACATCCAGAAAGTTCCGGTCCACTCTACATTTGCCTTCCGCACCAGGCATGGATTGCACAGCCTTGTGAGTGTTAGGGTTGCTACTCCCCAGCCCAACTCCAGATTGTTAATCTGGGGCATTAAGACCCAGATCCATGGGATCCCAGATCCATGGGATCCCCATAGCAAAAGGATTACTACTTGACCAATCAGAAGCCCAAGTGAAGGGAAACTATCCCGCCTTTCCTGGCACTTGCCTTTTATTCATGGCAGATGGTGACAGACCATTTTCTACAGGCCGCAAATGTGTAGGCACAACTCAGAACTGGCACCCGCTCCTTTAGGCAGCTCATCGAATTTTGACCACTGCCCTCACCCAGGTGACTCCATGGAGTTTCAACCCTGGTCCTCCAACCTGGGTGGAGGAAATTGACAGAGTAGATTTTTTGAAAAGAGTAGATATTGTTTGTGGGGAGGACACGTGTGTCATGGTGCACACGTGGAGGTCAGACGACCACTTTGTGCAGTCATTTCTCTTCCTCCTCCTTTTTCTGGTCTCCGAGGACTGAACTCGGGTCACTGAGGCTTGGGCAGCAAGTGCCTTTACCCACTGAGCCATCTCTCCAGCCCCAAGAGTAGACTTTATGTAAAACCTCAGTGCCATTAGTCCATGGGCCCAGGGACTTGGAACTGGCTGAAGTAGCAAAGGAACGAAGAAAAGACAAACACAGACAGACACACTGGAAAGCTGAGGCGGGCGGTCTGGACTCTCGGCTGCAGAAGTCGCAGTATTGAGGAAGCACGGCCTTTGTGGTATAGAGCTGAACAGAAACGTGGGGCTATTACACACAGCTGAACAAGGGTACGGGGTGAGCATGTACAGATAAACAAAGAGGTAAGGTTATTGTGTGCAGCCAAACCAAGGAGGCAGGCTTAGGGAATCTTGGGAGGAGCCATCTCCGTAGACAAGCTGTCTTCAGTTTGTAAGCATCTGACGAAGAGAAAGCTATGGTAGATATTCTCTGCACGCTCTGTCCACACTCATTCTAAGTCAGCTGAGAGAAGAGGAACCATTTCCCTCTGAGCCTCCCCCCTCTCCGCCACGTGGGATGGGGGTGAAGTCTTCCTCCCTGGGGTTTTTGGCATGACTGTGCCTGTGTCAACAGCACATACACGTGTGTGTGCACGTGCATACACACACACGCACACGCACACGCACACGCACACACACACGCACACGCACACACACTCAGGATTTCACTCACTCAGACTTCCTCCACTCCTTCCACCTTAGGATAAAAATTTCATTTCATACCAAACCTGGGAAATGGATTAGAGCTGGAATTTAATATATGAACACACACATCCAATCCTGATTCTCTCTCCCCAAATAAAGGCACTAGCCAAGATTCAGGCAAAAGAGCCCACCGGCTGAACTGGTCGGCCCTGCCCTTTCTCTGTGTTGGCCTAATGGATTTTTTTTTCTCCTTCTTTGTTTTAGAAAACCCCAACAGACCTGAAATTGCCTTGAAACCATCTTCTCCTCTCGTCACCCTGGAGTACAACCCTAAGGATTCCCACGTGCTCCTAGGGGGTTGCTACAATGGGCAAATAGGTAAGGAGACCTCCCTGCCCCCACCAGCAACCAGGCGGGATGTCCCTAACCCACAGGCCACCAGGGCTCAGCCTGGACTTAGCAGGCGGACCATTCAGGGAAGCTAACACTGCAGTCCCCTGGGAGTCAAGGTTTGCTGACACTTTGGTCTAGCCCCGGTCATGCTCATTCAGGTAAGTCTAACACTAACTAGCAGGCAGTAAGAAGGTTTGAGAAATTATAATTCAGGTCAGGGAGACTGTTGTCTTTAACAAGATCTCAATTAATTGATTTTACCAATAAAGACTTGGGAGCCAAATGCTGGGATGAACGCTTTTTCAGAGAGGAAAAAGCATCCTTTTCTCAGTGGAAGCCTCCCGCCTTCTCCTACCAGACTTCTCAGACTGTCCCCTTTTTACTTCCTGTACACCTCTCTATCCATCCTCTTGGTTCCCTCTTACTCTCTATGGTTTTTTCTTAATAATCCCATGTTCACTTCCTGTCAACTGGTTGAGTGGTTGCTTGCTTCGCCTCTTGACCTACGGCAGGCTTTATTTAATCCTGTTTACAATATTCAAGCAGAAAGCTCTTGGACTAAGGGTGTGTGCTAGGGTCAAGCCACACCACAACTCCAAACAGGTTTTTCCAGTAAATAATGCAATCTCGGGGCTCCCAGTGTGATCAAATATCCTGCAACTGTGGGCTCCATTGGTCAGGGTGCCTGCCCCTAAGCCTGATAACCTGGGCTAACCTGTGCCGCCCACATGGTGGGCGGAGACCAGTTGTCCTTTGACCTTTACGTGTGGGCCACGACACATATGCACCCACGCACGTGTACATGCATAAAAAATAAATAAATAAGTGTAGGGGTTTTGCTGGGTTGGTTGGTTTTTGGTTTTTCAAGACAAGGTTTCTCTGTGTAGCACTGGTTGTCCTGGAACTTGCTTTGTAGACCAGGCTGGCTTGGAACTCAGAGATTCACCTACCTCTGCCTCCTGGTTGCTGGGACTAAAGGAGTGAGCCATCACTGCCCCAGCAAATCTAGTTTTTGTTGTTGTTGTATTAAAGCTCAAATAAACTCAAGGTTCAGGGTCAGTCATGGAGGAATGTGAGGGCCATTGTGGAGTCAGTCCCGTCTAGGGAGAGGGGTCTGGGAAATTACGTAGAATGAGCATGGGAGACGCTGGGTTTGCACATGCCGTCAGAAGCTTCGCCTCCTGTGTTAGCTACAGTTCTTATTGCTGTGATACAGCATCCCAGAGAAGAGAGAGACCAGGGGAGAGAAGGGTAGAAAGATTCCCGAGGGAGCAGTCCATCATGCGGGGGTGGAGTGGGGTGGGGGGAGCATGGCAGCTGGAGTGAGCTGGTCCCTGGTGAGGGAGGAGCTTGCAAAAGGGGCTTCTCATGGTGGGCCCACCAGGAAGCAAAGGGTTTGGGCATTAAATAAGGCTGTCTCCCACTACAACACACTTCCTCCAGCTAGGTCCCATATAAACACCTGGGGATGTCTATTTATTTATGGGGGGGGGGGGATTCCTTTTCCTAAAGTCCCAATGATGAACCGAGGCACAATCTGGAACATGTATCGGGCTTACTTAAGGATTTCCTACAGGGGTTTGGGTGCTCTGTGCTCTTTCTCCCAACAAGCCCCACCTGGAAAGCTGTTACCCAGCGGGGTGAGAACTTCCCCCGTAGCTTCATAAAGAAAGCCATTTGTTTCCCTGCCACATTATCCATTGTCTGAGCCATGAGCACCGCAGCCAAGCTGCTGCCATGACTTATTCAGCAACCCTCCTCACTCATTATTCATGACCCCTTTCAGCGGCCTTTCATACTGGCTCAGATCAGCTCAGTCCCAGGGTCCTGCTCCCATAGCAAGGAGACTCCAGCTGTGACATCAGGATCACAGCGCGCATCCTGGAACACTGCTTTATAGAGCAAGTTCGTCTTGAAACATTTCTGGGCCAGGCCAGGCCAGGGTCAACAGCCTTGGACCTGGGGGCTACTAGGTCAAAACTGATGATGGGCAAGTAAGTATGGTCCTTGGTTTACAAAATCATCTTTCCCAGAAATGGCTCTTGAGTAAGTATGTGGGCCCTTGATGGCCCTCAGGAGGAAGGGTAAGCCAGACACTTCAGGGCAGGAAGCAGGCAGGCTATATCCCTTTGTTGGCGAAGCACAAAGGCGGTTTGTATGGGGGGGGGGGCACAGCAGAAACCTGAGCGTGCCTGTGAGTTTCCTTTTTTTCTTTCTTTTTAATTTTATGTGCATTGGTGTTTTGCCTGTATGTACGTCTTTGTAAGGGTGTTGAATCTTCCCGAACTGGAGTTCAGACACTTGTGAGCTGCTGTGCAGGTGCTGGGAATTGAACCCAGGTCCTCTGGAAGAGCAGCCAGTGCTCTTAATCTCTGAGTCATCTCTCCAGCCCTGTTTCTTTTCTTTTTAAAAACTTCTTTTAGGAGTTTTTGTTTGTTTGTTTTTTGGGGCGTGTGTGTGTGTGTGTGTGTGTGTGTGTGTGTGTGTGTTGGGAGGGATGTCAGAGGAGGCCAGAAGAGGGCGTTAGATCCCCTGGAGCTGGATACAGGCATTGTGAGTTGTCCATTGTGGGTTCTAGGCATCAAGATCCATCTCTGCTAGAGCAACAATTGCTCCTAACCACTGGGCCATCTTCCAGCCCTGTCGTTCTTATCATTAAAATGTTGTCCATGTGTGTGTCTCTGTGTGGGTATGCACACCTGCCTGCAGGCACCTGCAGGAGGTCCATGTGTGTTTGTCTGCACCTGCAGGAGGTCCATGTGTGTTTGTCTCTGTGTGGGTACGCACACCTGCATGCAGGCACCTGCAGGAGGTCCGTGTGTGTCTTTGTGTGGTTATGCAGACCTGCATGCAGGCACCTGCAGGAGGTCCATGTGTGTGTGTCTCTCTGTGGGTACGCACACCCACGTGCAGACACCTACAGGAGGTCCATGTGTGTTTGTCTCTGTGTGGGTACACACACTTGTGTGCAGGCACCTGCAGGAAGTCCATGTGTGTGTCTCTGTGTGGGTACGCACACCTGCGTGCAGGCACCTGCAGGAGGTCAGAGGCACCAAATCCTCTGCAGCAGGAGTTACAGGGAGTCATGAACCATCTGATGTGGAAGCTGGGAACAGAACTCTGGTCCTCTGTGAGAACAGCAAACATTCTTAACCGATGAGTCATGTCTCCAAACCTCTTTTTTAACTTTTAATTTACATTTTAAAAATGTGTTATGTTGGAGGGTGTGGTAGTTTGGATATCATTGGCCCCCATAATCTCGGGGAGTGGCACCATTAGGAGGTGTGGCCTTGTTGGAGTAGGTGTGACCTTGTTGGGGGAAGCGTGTCACTGTCGGGAAGACTTTGAGGTTTCTTATGCTCAAAATACTGCCCAGTGTTCAGTTGACTTCCTGTTGCCTGCAAGATGCAGCAGGCTCAGCTCCAGCCCCATGTCTGCCTGCATGCCACCATGCTCCCCACCATGATAATAAGGGACTGAACCTCTGAACTATAAACAGGCCACCCCAGTTCATTGTTTTCTTTATAAGAGTTGCCATGGTCATAGTGTCTCTTCACAGCAATAGAACTCCAACTAAGAGGGATTCATGTATATCACGCATGCCTGTAGAGATCAGAGGACAACTGGACCGAGGTGGTTCTTTACTCCCGTGCGGATCTCAGGGGTTAAACTCAGGTTTCAGGCTGTAATGGGCTCCTCTCCCTGAGGAGCTGTCCCATCAGCCCTTTGTTTATCACCATTCATTATTAATTCTCTTTAGATTTATTTATTTTGTGGACCATGTGTTTGTCTAGTTAAAAGGTAACAGATCCCCTGGAACTGGATTCACAGATGGTTGTGAGCTCCCAGGTGGGTTCGGGGAATCAAGCCCAGGTCTTCAGGCTTTGTGATAATACCCTTTACCCACAGAGCCATCTCTCCAGCCACCCCTCCGTGAGCTTCTTGCAGCACCGTGTCCATGCAGCAGGGTGCTCTGCTCACATTCCGACTTTGAGGCCTCTGCTTGTGTCTCCCCTGCCTTGGATTCTTTCCTCACCCCCTTTGTTTGACTGGCCCTACCCTCCACCTTAGCTCTCCAGCCAACTTCCCCTGCTGATCTTCCCTGACCAGCCCACCTTCTGTACCTCCCATCCCCGCTCCTGCCTCTCCCAGTACCAAACCTGGTCCACACCTGGGAGCTTCACCAGGGCGTAGAAAGGTCTCAGAACATGGCTGGGACACAATGGAATGAATGAAGCCTGAACTCCAGGAGTCTCTGCATAGATTGTGTGGGACTGGTATAGAGCGTAGGCTGGTTTGAATGTTTGAATGTAGCCCTGATTCTCAAATTTCAAACTCAGAGAAACAACATTCCTCCAGTTCAGTTCTTTACTGGGGAAGGAATCCCATCACACACACACACACACACACACACACACACACACACACACACACACACACACACACACTCTACCAACCCCCAAACACAGCTCTCACCTGAAAGGGAAATGAGAGACAGCTAATTCTAGAGTTAAACATGAATGACCGTGGTCTGGAAACATGGACCGGTTACACCAGATACTAAGTAACAATGTGACAATGGTTTCCCGAAGTTCTTAGAGGCTCAACAGAAAACCACTAACCACTGCTTTTTTCAGAGGCAGTGGCTGAGCCAGGGGTGACAGCACAAGTCTGTAAACCCAGCACTCCTGAGGGACAAACAAGAGACTCAGTAGTTCAAAGCCATCCTTAGCTATAGAGTGAGTCCAGCCTGTCTCAAGGAACCAAAACCAAAGCAAATGAACACCCACCTCCCACTGCCAAGTATCAGTGAAAATAACAGGATTATAACAGTCCAGGGAAGCCTGTTACAGGCTCTCACATGCTATCTGATGGCATTTTCTTCTGACTTATTTGTTTATTTTGAGATAAAAATCTCACTATGTAGCCCTGGCTGTTCCAGAACTCACTATGTAGACCAGGTTGACCTCAAACTCAAGAGTTTCAACTCTCCTCAGTCACAGAAAAGCCTTACTGCAGGCTTGGTCAGTTTGCTTTTCTGGGAACTTCGGTTCACAGCTTCCTCTTCTCCCCTGCCAGCCTGCTGGGACACCCGGAAGGGCAGCCTGGTGGCAGAGCTGTCCACCATCGAGTTCAGCCACCGAGACCCAGTGTATGGCACCATCTGGTTGCAGTCAAAGACAGGCACCGAATGTTTCTCAGCATCCACGGATGGGCAGGTACCACCTGGCTGGACCCTGGAGAAGAGAGGAGGGCCCATGAGAAGCCTCCAGAGAACAGTGCCTTGCATTCTGCTTTCCATCGTTGTTTGATTGTGCAACGCCGGGGCTGGAATCCAGGGCCTTGTGCATGGGAGGTGTCCTACACCTGAGCTTCGTCTCCTACCCTCTCCTTTTAAAAAAGAAAGGGGGGGATAAAGGAAGGAAAGAAGAAAAGAAAGGGAGAAAGGAAGGAAGGAAGGAAGGAAGAAAGAAAGGAAGAAAAGAAAGGGAGAAAGGAAGGAAGGAAGGAAGGAAGAAAGAAAGAAAGAAAGAAAGAAAGAAAGAAAGAAAGGAAGGAAAAGAAAGACAACTTGTTTGGGGCAATAGTGTGTGTCAAGGTGCCTGTGTGGGTACCAGAGATCAAACTCAGGTCTTCTGCTTGGAGCAAGCACCTTTACCTGCTGAGCCATCTCGTGGCCCTAAGTTCTCTCCCTTTAACACTGAATAGTAAACAATGCCAAAGAGGCAAGGGCAGTCTCTGAGATGCCTCCTCTAACCACAGGCTCCCAGCCCCTCCCTCCCTGTGTCAGTTTTCTGTGTCTGCCCTGAGAGACGCTCTCTGTGTAGTCAAGCAAACACCCATCTCTCTCTGTTCTTCCTCCCCATCTTTTTTCTTCTTTCTTTTTTTTTTATTTGTTTTTGGTTTTGGGTTTTTTTTTGAGACAGAGTTTCTCTGTGTAGCCCTGGCTGTCCTGTAGACGAGGCTGGTCTTGAACTCAAGAGATCCACCTGCCTCTGCCTCCCGAGTGCTGGGATTAAAGGTGTGCACCAGCACCACTGCCCGGCCCTCCTCCCCCATCTTGCACACTTTACACCTGTCTGCACCCTGCTGTGTTCCCTGAGCCTCCTCAGCAGCCCCTTCAGATTTTATGAAGCGTGATTCTGTGCCTGGCGACTGCTTAGTGTAGGTTTATTGTGATTTGTTTAAGATTTTACATCTTGTTAGCGTCAGAAAAGGAATAGTGAGAAGTATGTGTTTGTGCCCACATCTTTGTACACGTACACAGGCAAATCTGTAGTATATATTGCTGGCAGTGAGAATGCTAGCCTGTTTTAGTTGTTGTTGGTGGTGTTTTTTGTTTGTTTGTTTTTTTAAATGTATATAGTGTTCTGTCTGCATGTATGCCTGCAGGTCAGAAGAGGGCACCAGATTTCATTACAGATGATTGCGAGCTACCATGTGCTTGCTGGGAATTGAACTCAGGCCCTCTCGGAGAGCAGCCAGTGCTCTTAACATCTGAGCCATCTCTCTAGCCCTGCTTTGGTTGTTTTTGTTTTGTTTTGAGATTGAGTCCCATGTAGCCCAGGTTGGCCACAAACTGCTGAGCTTACTGCCTCCACCTCCTGGATGTTGGGATTACAGGCACATATCACCATGCCTGGGTCCCATTTTCATCTTGCTAGATATTGTTATATGGGGGAGGGGGCGGGGACCGGTCTTGTACCGGCATCTGAATTGTATAGAGTTTGCTTTTGTGTGTCTTAACAAATATGTCTGTCCTCGTTGGCCCCACATCCTTTGAGGCCCTGGATGGTTTGGGAGGCACAAGTCAAGGTCCTCAAGGTCTCAGTCGCCTTCCCATGCCAGGTCATGTGGTGGGACATCCGCAAGATCAGCGAGCCCACCGAGGTGGTCATCATGGACATCTCCAGAAAGGAACAGCTGGAGAACGCCCTGGGAGCCATCTCCTTGGAGTTCGAGTCTACTTTGGTGGGTGTTTCTTGCTCTCTCTTCCTCATCCTCACTTGTGGGACTGTGGGCTGGACCGGGCTGGTGTAGGAGATTTAGGGAGGAGGCCCCTTCCGGAGTCAGCCTTACTCCACGCAGAGACTTTACCGAAATGGTCCAGCAGGGGGCAGCAGAGCACCTCCACAAAGGCTGCCACTCTCACTGGTTTGAGGCTGGCCTTTCTGAGCAGAGGCAAGCTTTAAAACCAGAAAAGCACAGTTTGAGGGGAAGGTCGCTGGCCAGGACCAGCATACACACTGCTTCGACGTCATTTGAGGCCTTAGGCTGGTCGCTTTCCTTCTACAGGGGAAGAAAGAAGTGTTAGGGAAGGAAGAAGTAACAGAGGAGCCTGGGAAAACAGAGCACAGACAGGGTTGGCAATTCTCAAGTGACAAGAGACGGTACGGAAACCCCAGAAGCAGAGAATGGTGGAACATGCCTGTAATCCCAGCCCTTGTGAGCTGGAGGCAGAAAGATCAGGGGTTCAAGGTCATGCATAGCAAATTTGAGGTCCTGTTTTGTTTTTTTGTTTTTTGTTTTTGTTTTTTTAAAAAAAAAGGCAAAACAACAACAAAACAGAAACAAGAGGCTGGCGAAGAGGGTTCAGTGGGTAAAGGCATTTAATGCACAAACCTGAGGGCCCGAGTTCAATTTCTGGATCCCGCTACGGAAGGAAACTGACTCCTGGATGTTGTCCTCTGACCTCTACGTATACATAGGATGTCATGGGTGCATGTACACACATGTCCCCCCACACGTACATCTTGACGATGATGATAAATACAAATTTAAAAACTCGCCAGGGGCTGGAGAGATGGCTCAGCAGTTAAGATCACTGACTGATCTTCCAGAGGACCAGGGTTCAATTCCCAGCACACACATGGCAGCTCACAACTGTCTGTAAATCCAGTTCCTGGGCAAAATGACACCTTCACACCATTGCACATAAAATAAAGTCAAATAAATCATAAAAAATAAAAAGTATAAAAACTCACTAGGTGGTGATGGTGGTGCACACCTTTCATCTCAGCACCGAGGAGGCAGAGGCAGGTGGATCTCTGTGAGTTCGAGCCAGCCTGATCTATAGAGCAAGTTCCAGGACAGTCATGGCTACACAGAGAAAAAAATAATACTAAATAATAATACTAAAAAAGTAAAATAAAAACTCAAAGTTGAAGCCAGAAGCAGAAGAATCATTGAAAATTTGAGAGTTCTAGGTCAGCCAGAAGTACATAATAAGACCATGTCTCAAACATACAAAACCCAAAACCAATAAAATAAAAGCACAAAGCTTGAAGTTTAACAGAGCAGTCGTGAAAATGGAACTCAGAGTCTATCTGGGAGGGTTCAGTAAGACACTGTGACCCAAAGCTGGGATTTCTAGGCCACATGCTATGTGCAATGTCCCCTCTTCCTCATGCTCATCCCTGAGGATGCAGCCTTTGCCAGACATGGGCAGCCGCCATGCTCCTTTGAGATCTTGATTTTATCCCTGCTTCCCCGTAGTCAAGAGGACTCTTGGTGACAGTAAACCGAGTGACCTGGCACATGGTAAAGCTGGAACCTGAGCCCCCCAGCTCTGATCCAATCTCCACCCCAATGTGACGTCTGAGGCAAACAGGCTGGGTGGCTTGTCCCTGGCCACTTACAGGTACTCTGTAGCTGGCTTAATAACTTGCTTCTCAGAACCCCCCAAATTTGGTCTTTTTATCCGATGCCCAACTTAGTAGCTCAGTTTGTTCTCTCTCTCTCTCTCTCTCTCTCTCTCTCTCTCTCTCTCTCTCTCTCCTGAATGCTAAACCTGGGCTCAACATTTTAACACTAAGCCATCTTCTATGCTATGCATGTTTTAAAATTCTTTGTAAAAACTCATAAAACTACCACCTACACTCTCGCCCCCTACACCCCCGACTCTTTCGAGACAGGGTTTCTCTGTATAGCCCTGGCTGGCCTTGAACTCAGAGATTCACCTACTTCTGCCTCCTGAGTGCAGGGATTAAAAGCAGGTGCCACCACTGATGGCTCCACCTCTCTTAACTCTTTATTATTCTTCATTTATTTTTAAGATTCATTTTTGTGTGTGAGTTTTCTGCCTGCATTTGTATGTGCCACATACAAATTTCATACCTGAAGAGGGTACCCCGAAACTAGTGTCATAGATGTTTGTGAGCCACCATGTCCATGCCAGGAGTCAAACCTGGGTCCTTTGCAAGAGCAACAAGGGCTCTTAACTGCTGAGCCATCACTCCAGCCCCTCTAAACTTGTTATTTTGGACAAGTCCCTTGTATTCCAGGCTTGACTTGTATCTACTATTTTGCCAAAAACAACTTTGAACTTAAAGAAGAGAGTGAGATATTACATTTTAAGTATTTATTTTTGGTGGGGGCCATTCTTGTGAATGCCTGAGGACAAACCTGTGGGAGGCAGTTCTCCCCTTTACCACGTGAGGGGATGAACTCAAGGTGTTCAGTTTGACAGTTAGGGCATTGAGCCATCTCCCAGACCCATGACCTTGAACTTGTGATACCCCTGCCTCCACCACTTAGTGCCGGGTTACAGGTGAGCCCCCCCCAGGTGTGGTCTGGTTTATCCACCTTGAAAGGCCAATCCGGTGTGCCCCACACAATGTCATACAGCCATCCCCCACCACAGACTCCGGAATTTCCCCGACTCTCAAAGCTGAAGCTCTTTATCAAGATATGACATTTTATTTACCATTGGGACAGAACAGACAGAGCCTGGGTGGGCAGGAGCCCTGCCTCCTATGTTACTGATAAATATGATTGTACTTCCTTGTAGCTATGTGGGTTCTGCTGACTCACCTTTAGCATGGCTCTTCCTCAAAGGGGTTGGTATTTTTTTTTTTTAATTTCTGGTGAAACTGGGCTTGGTGGTTTATGCCTTAATCCCGGCACAGGCAGGCAGATTCCTGGGAGTTCAAGGCTAATCTGGTCTACACAGCAAGTTCCCGGACAGCTAGGGCTGTATAGTGAGGCCCTATTCCAAAAGAAAAAAGAAAAAGAAAGAGAAAGGAAGAAAGGAAGGAAGGAAGGAAAGAAAGAAAGAAAGAAAGAAAGAAAGAAAGAAGAAAAATCCCATCAAGCTTCTTTGCCTAGCACTCATTCTAACTGATTTTTCAAATGTTCAATGAAGCTTATGATTTCTTCCCCAATAACTAATAACTCTCCTGCCAGAACAAACATAAAACAAAACTGAAACCCCGTGCCTGTGAGAACAACAGCTCCCCACTTCCTTCTCCCTGAGACCTCATCACTCTTTCTACCTCGATGGCCTGGCCTACTCTGGGGACATGGAAGGAGAAGGGTCATAGGGTCATACAGCAATTGTCTGCCTGCCTTTTCCTTTTTTTTTTTTTGAGACAGGGTTTCTCTGTGGCTTTGGAGCCTGTCCTGGAACTAGCTCTGTAGACGACCAGGTTGGTCTCGAACTCACAGAGATCTGCCTGCCTCTGCCTCCTGAATGCTGGGATTAAAGGCGTGCGCCACCATCGCCCGGCTCCTTTTCCTTTTTTAAAGCAGTGTCTCATTTAGTCCAGGCTGGCCTCAAGCTAAGTATTTGGGGGTAACCTGAAACTTCCGCTCTGCCTCCCCTCCTGACTGCAGAATTGCAGGAATGCACCACACGCCCACTGTGCAACGTTGGAACTGGGGTTCCACGCCTGCCAGACAAGCTCCCTACCAACTGAGCTGCTTTCCTGGCCCTTTTCTTATTTTGTTTTTAATTTTATTTTTACAAGTTCACTTTAACTTTCTGTGTGAGTGAGTGTGTGTGTGTCTGTGTGTCTGTGCTTGCACATGCACCCATGCCCTGGTGCACGTATGTGTAATGTACCTGTGGAATTAGGGCTCAGAGACAACTCAGCTTGCAGGAGCTGGTTCTCCCCTTGCACCGCTGGTCCTGGGCACCAACCTCAGGCTGGCAGGTTTGGTAGCAAATGCTGTTGGTCACATCTCCGGTCCCTGATTGGTTGGTTGTTTTGTTTGTTTGTTTGTTTGTTTGGAGTCAGAACTTTACCCCCAAATGGTCCCAGGCAAGTTTCCAGGCTTGGTGGGAGGGAGGAGGCACCCTGCACAGAGAGACAGCTCCTGGAGTTCACAGACGGAGGTGGGGGACTTGCATCACTGACCACCTGGTGGCTTTCTGAGTGATGCCTGCCACCTGTCTGAGTTCACAGTGACATTCAGAGTAGACAATGTCCCTGTGGTGCCAGAGAAGGCTTCTGCACGATCAGAGCCACGCTGTGTCCATGCTGGGCCTTCTTCATTCTACACATAAACAAATATCCAAAATCCTTACAACAGAATGCTTACTGGGACTGGGGAGGTGGCTTCGTGGCAACCTACTATCCTTTAACTCCAGTGCTGGGGGGAAACGGAGACAGGAGGGAGACTGGGGCCTGCTGGCTGCCAGCCCATCTATAAAACAAGAACTCTGCCGGGCGATGGTGGCGCATGCTTTTAATCCCAGCACTCAGGAGGCAGAGACAGGCAGATCTCTGTGACTTCGAGACCAGCCTGGTCTACAGAGCGAGTTCCAGGACAGGCTCCAAAGCCACAGAGAAACCCTGTCTCGAAAAACCAAAAAAAAAAAAACCAAAAAACCAAAAAAACAAGAACTCTAAGTTCAGTGAGAGACTGCCTCAAAAGAATGAGAGAGAGAGAGAGAGAGAGAGAGAGAGAGAGAGAGAGAGAGAGAGAGCCAAAGCTTCCTTTGGACTCTCTATGCCTACACACACAAAAGCACTTTCAACACACACATATTCTCTCTCTCTCTCTCTCTCTCTCTCTCTCTCTCTCTCTCTCTCTCTCGTGCATTGATGCCTGTGGAGGGGCCTCCTAATGACCTTCTAGAGACCAGACGAGCCAAGGAAGCCCTTATTAAGCCAGGAATAGTCCCGAAGAGGAGGCTGGAAAGCAGGATGGGACTCAGCCTAAACAGAGCTGAAACAGGCAGCAGGTCACGTGGGTCCAGCCTAGAGCCCATGTCTCATGACACTTTTGTCTTTTGTTTGTCCCCTCACAGCCAACCAAGTTCATGGTGGGCACCGAGCAGGGCATCGTTATCTCCTGCAACCGCAAGGCCAAGACATCAGCCGAGAAGATCGTTTGTACCTTCTCAGGCCACCACGGCCCCATCTACGCCCTCCAGAGGAACCCCTTCTACCCAAAGAACTTCCTGACTGTTGGTGACTGGACAGCCCGCATATGGTCTGAGGACAGTCGGGAGTCGTCTATCATGTGGACCAGGTAAGAGAGGGTGACGGAGGAGCAGAGGGGACACAGGGGGCCACTTCAGACACTTGGCATGGTAGCTCGTGCTTGTTATCCCAGCACTCACCCCTGATGTCCTCCTCTCTTTATTCTCTTGCTCCACCTCTTCCTCGGTTCTCCTTCTATTTATCCTCTCTGCCTGTCCTTCTTCCTGCCTCGCTATTGGCCATCCAGCTCTTTACGAGACCATCAGGCGTTTTAGCCAGGCAAAGAATCACAGCTTCACAGAGTTAAACAAATACAGCATAAACAAAACAACACACCTTAAGATAATATTCCCCAACAATTTAACCTCAGCTGTACCTCTTTGGGGGAGGGAGAATGGGTTCAGAAGAAAACTCAGAGAGAGAGAGAGAGAGAGAGAGAGAGAGAGAGAGAGAGAGAGAGAGGGAGAGAGAGAGAGAGAGAGAATTTTAAAAATATCCCACCCGCTTTAATCCACTTTGAGGAATGAATCTTTGTTTGGCCTGGTCAGACGCCGCAGTGGATGAAGGTACTTGCTACCAAGCCAGACAGCCTGTGTTTCCTTCCCAGAATCCTCTTAGGGGAAGGAGAAAACTGACCCCTGCAAGTTGTCCTCTGCCCTCCGCATGTCTGCCGTAACATGAATGCACCTGCACACATGCAAACACACACATAAAAATATATGTCTTTAAAATTATTCAAAGTATTTCCTGTTCACCAAACAAGCTTTTGAAGATCCAAACAAAGACCAGGAGGAAACAGAGCCAACTCCCATCTCAGAATTGTGGACTTTTCTGGGAGTGTCCTTCCTGGGACCCCATGGCGGATCCCAGTTCCAGCAGGTCTGACATAGTGAGAAACACTGAGGCCCAGCCAGCCCATGGGGAACAGCCACACCCCCAGGTCCCTGCAAAGTTCAGCCTGAGACCCACAGATGAGTGCGGCTGGCATTCTAGAGGTCAGGTCCAAGAAAGAACTTCCTGCCCAGAAGGACTCAGAGGCCCTGGGTCCTGGGAGGGCCCCAGTGAGAGGAGCTGTAAGCAGCCTCAGCCCTCCCCCACCACAGGCTCTGACTCCAACCCTGGCTCCTACAGGTACCACATGGCTTACCTCTCTGATGGAGCCTGGAGCCCCGTGAGACCAGCAGTTTTCTTCACTACCAAGATGGATGGGACCCTGGATATCTGGGACCTGGTGTTCAAGCAGTGTGACCCTGCCCTCAGCCTGAAGGTCACATGTCCCCCTCCCACTGGGGTCCTCCCTAGATGGGTCCAGGGTTGGGGGGCATGTATGTGTGTCTTGCTGCTGCTCCTTGGTCGATGCACTTGGACAGTGTCTCTCTGGGTAATGTGATTTCTGCCCAGCTGCACTCTGGCCTTGGGAGCATGGGTTCCTGCAGAAGGGAGGGGCCAGGGGACTTACAGGCATGCTGATGTTGAAGAATCACCCCAGGGAATTTAACCAGGAGGAAAGGACTAGAGGTGCCAGTCAGTGACAAGGTACTTGCTTTGCCTCCGTCAAGTCTGAGTTCCATGCCAGGACCACAAGAAACAAGTTTATTCAGTTGGTAGGACTCTTGTCTAGTGTGCACAAGGGCCTGGGTTCTGTCTCTAGCACTGCAGAAACCAGGTACAGTGGTGCAGCCAGAGGATTGGAAGTTCAAGGTCATTCTTGTCTTTCAACTAGTGAATTCAAGACCAACCTGGGCTGCATGACTCAAACAGTAAAACAGGGGTGATCTTAAGAGAAAAACATTCTCTGCCCTCCCCAGTGGTGATCCCTATACTCAGACCTCTATACTCAGTTTCTCTGCGGCTCCCCCATCACCCTGTATTAGCAGATTGCAGCTGAGCCCCACTGGCTGGGGCCATGGAAGGCCAGGGAGCTTAGCAATCCACAGCAGGAATAGAGCTAGACCAACAATGAGGCTGGAGACCATGGTCTTGGCAGCAAATGAACCTCATCCACCGTGGAAGGGTGTATTGCTAGGGGTGTTCCAACAGGGCCAGATAATAGGGTGTGTGTGACTTCGGTTTTCTTTCCCACCCTACCTGGTTCTGCTGACCCCCTTCAACAGGTGTGTGATGAGGCCCTCTTCTGCCTCCGGGTCCAGGACACGGGGTGTCTCATCGCCTGTGGCTCCCAGCTTGGAACGACCACTCTGCTGGAGGTCTCCAGCAGTCTCTCCACCCTGCAGAGGAACGAGAAGAACATAGCATCTTCCGTGAGTGCCAGGACAGGGCCCACTCTGTACACGTCCTGACCTGGCTTGTCACGTAGAGACCAAGGCAGGAGAAACGGGTTGCCGTGGTTGGCAAGGGCGGCATGGTGTCACCAAACTGTCACTCTGCCCTAGCTCCACTGCTAGCATTCAGTAGTCTTGGCCAGGTCACCCGGCATGCCCAGGCTTTAGCTTCTCGGCTGTAAATCAAAGTGGTTTGATGGTAGAACAATGGGACTTCTTGGCAGCAGAGCCTCTCCGCTGACAGTTTAGCAGTCGCCCACAAAGACGACAAAGGAAGTGACCTGCCTGACGATAGAGCCACTGAGATCCAGCACTACCCCTCTCCCTACCCTAGGCTCATTCCCCAGCAGTATGGGGGACACTGGGATTGAAGTTTTTTTCGAGACAGGGTTTCCCTAGCTGTCCTGGAACTAGCTCTTGTAGACCAGGCTGGCCTCGAACTCAGAGATCCACCTGCCTCTGCTTCCCTAGTGTTGGGATTAAAGTCATATGCCACCACCGTCCAGTGGGGATTGAAATTCTTGATGCTGAGGTTTGGAGGCTGAGCCCTCGCCCCTGAGCTGAGGACCAAAATCATCATCTTTTCTACTCCAAAGGACATTCTTCACTGTAGCCTGTGTATCTGGGGGTGCCTTGGAACTGAGTAACTCAGTGTCCCTGCTCAAGGATGCCTTTGAATTTCTGATTCACCCGCCTTTGCCTCCAGAATCACAGAGTTGCTGGTATATGCCACCATAACATTTATTCAGCTAGATCTCTGGTAGGCAGGCACTCTAACAGCTGATCAACATCTCTAGCCATATGAGCAAATGTGTAATTGTTTGTTTCGAGGCAGGGTCTTTGTAGCCTTGGCTTGGCCTCTGTCAACCAGGCTGGCCTCGAACTCACAGAGATCCACCTGCCTCTGCCTCCCGAGTGCTGGGATTAAAGGCATGCGCCACCAGATCTGGCTTAGTTGTTCATTTGTTTTTTTCCAGTGCATGAGTACAAATAAACAAAAGCAAGTGGGCAAAGTTCACATAATCCGAGATGTATTTTCAGTTACAGATTTACTTGATGTGTAACTATTGCTGATATCTTTTTAATTTCATAGGGAATAGTTCAATACATAATAAATCTCTCAGCTCCGGCAGAGATTTTATTTTTAGACAATGTTTTGCCAAGTAGTCCATGTTGTCAAACTTTCTTCTAAGACCATCAGCTCCCCAAATAATTACATGGAGATATTTTTTTAATAATTTATTTAATTTTATTTTATGTGCATTTGTGTGAGGGTGTCAGGTCCCCTGGAACAGTAGTTCACAGACAATTGTGAGCTGTCATGTGGGTGCTAGGAATTGAAAGAGGGTCCTCTGAAAGAGCAGTCAGTGTTCTTAAACTCTGAGCCATCTCTCCAACTTATGCCCCAGATATTTGAACGTGAGACCCGGCGGGAAAAGATCCTGGAGGCCAGACACCGTGAGATGCGGCTGAAGGAGAAAGGCAAGGCAGAGGGCAAGGATGATGAGCAGAAGGATGAGGAGATGGCCCTGAACCTTGAAGAGCTAGTTGTCAAAGCCGAAGAGGAATTCTTCGACGTCATCTTCTCAGAGCTGAGGAGAAAGGAGGTGGAGGCATTGAAGAAGAAACCGAAGCCTGTAAGTACCTCAGCAGGGACATGGGTGGGCTGGGGTTTGCGACAGAGTTCTGCCCAACTTCTGACCTCCTGGGTGACCTGGAGCCAGTAACTTTCCTGGATGGATCTTGAGTGTCCACTGGTAAGAGGGTGGACTTAGTCCTATCGTCTGAGATTTGTCTCCCAGGAGACACCAGAGAGAGCTTCCTGCCCCCTGCTGACCTCTTCTTTGCCATGGTAGGGCTCCTCTTCAACATGCAAGGTGCCCCCTGAATCAGACCCCTGAGAGTCTGTGCACTGTTCTGGCTTAACCCAACCATGCGACAGGAGTGTGGCCTGTGACTGTTCCCTGCCCCCAGCCCCAGCCCACAGCATTTTCTGCCTTTGTCCTCTGGCCTCTTATCTTCCTTCCCAGTGCCTCAGTTGCCATCTGGAAAGTGAAGAAAGTGTGAAGACGGAGCCTGGTTACCTTCTGGGGACAGAGGGGAAAAGGGTCTTCTCCCTCTGCGTCATTGTTCTCAGGAGTCAGATAGGAAGGCGACAAGGGCCAGATGTCAGGAACGCAATAAAGCCCAGCCACGCCCGTGCCTGCTCTTCTAAGTTGTGTCCTGGGGTCCAAAGACAAAGTGTAGAGCCCTTGTGTCTAAAAAGCATTTAGGGGGAGGGGCTGTAGAGATGGCTCAGTGGTTAAGAGCACCAACTGCTCTTCCAGAGGACCCCAGGCAACTGTCTAACTCAACTCAAGCTCCAGGGGATCCAATGCCTTCCCCAGGCCCCTGTGGACACCAGACACGCATGTGTTATTCTGACATCCATGCAAGCAAAACACACATACACGCTAAAAACAAACAAAAATAAATGTTTTAGTGGAGCTAACAAGATGGCTTAATGGGTAAGGGCACTAACTACAAGGCTGGTGATGATCTGAATTGTCCCACGTGGTGGAAGGGAAGAACCAGCTCCCACAAGCTGTCCTCTAACTACAACCAGGATATTGTGGAACTCAGGTCATGTGCATGATCACACATGTGACTGCGCACACACACATACACACGCACACACTAGATAAATATAACAACTATTTAGAAGGGCCTAGGATATAGCTCAGTTGTTAGAATGCTCTCCTGGCATTCCTAAATTCCTGGGTTCCATCTTCAATATCAAACCACAAACCAGGTGGGATCATGACACCTGTCACACCTGTACTGGATGTAGATCCAGGCAGGAGGGCGATATCACAGGAGGAGGCTGTAAGACCCCCTGGAGATGGAGTTAGAGGTAATTATGAGCCATCTGACATGGATGCTAGGAACGGAATACAGAGTCTGTGCGAGAGAAGCGAGTGTTCTTAAGCCCTGAGTCATCTCTCCAGCACCTCATTTTCCCCAGCGCCACTTTCTCTGTCTCCCTCCCACTTCTGGAGGACAGGGAGTGATTTCGTGATGTCATTTGTATACGGCTAGCCCTTGGCTGCGAGTCACGCATGTGAGCGGGAGGGGAGCCCCCATTTACAGCACAGGCTGGACTAGAGTCCCGCCTCTCTGTCCCTCTTCCCATCTATCACTTCCGGTCCACCCCATCCTTCAGAAAGCAAAGGTTACAGTGCCAGGCGGTCAAGAGGCTTGTGCTTGGCGTCCTACATCCTGAAAAGCTTTCCTTACAAAGCTTAAACATTTTCGATGATGCTGAACTGGAGAAGGTGTTGAGGTTCACAGACTCAGCTCCTCTTTTGCCCACCCCATACTTCCTCCTCTCTTAAGTCTCCACAGTTAGTCTGAAACTCTGGGGGGGTCAGAGAGCATCACTTGGGAGCTAAGAAAAATAATCCATCCTGTAACCCAAGCACTGCGGGGACCCCGGGAGGGAAAATCCAGAATTTGAGGCCAGGCTCTGTTATACTGCAAGAGTTGGTCTCAGAAGAATGAAAGCGGGGAGGGGCTACCCATGACTGAGGCGTCTCTATACGCTATCTCCATTCACCCTTATCTCTAAGGCCAGCCGTCAGGGTGTCATGCCTACATCACAGGTGAGGGTAGCAAGGTGCCCCGTGTGAAGTAGGCTCAAGGTAACCTACTCTGCAAGTGGCAGAAGCCTGGCTCTTAGATTCCCAAGGTCTTGCCTGCCTTCTCCATCCCATGGCTCTGAGCACTGGCTGGGCCAGCTTGGAGTGGGCACCATCAGTGCCTAGGGACTTCCTCTCTGGGCTCCCAGCAGCTCCCTGCCCTTGGCCTTCGGGATTTTACCTCTGGGGAATAGGGAGGGCCTGCCCCTCACCAACATTTCTGTTTCTGCTTCAAAAGAAAAAGCAAAGTGTGGAGACAGAGGGCGGAGAGGAACTGTTGGAAGAAAATGTCGAGGAGGAGGAAGCACCCGAAGAAGCTGGTGAAGAGAGAGAGGAGGAGGTGTCCACCTAGGGCAGCATCTGCCCAAAGCGCTGTCCCTTTGTGTCCCTTGCGAGCCTTCTTCTCGATACCACCTCCTCTGACAAGGGAAAGCTGAGTTTCTTTCTTTCTTCGACAATTCTTGATGGGGACAGATCAGAGACAGTCACGGCCCCATACTGGGGCTGAGCCTTGCATGCACCCCTTTTTAGTGGGGGGAAGGGATAGGGCTAGCTCCTCAGGCTTCAGCTACCCTGTGGCTCACTCCAGCTCAGGGCACACACAGCCTTCAGTTAGACTATAGATATAGCCCTAGGTTCTGCTTATCCCAGGTTCCCCAATTAAGAGTTACTGATGCCTTTCTCTAGAAGCTTCCAGAGCTCAGCTGAGCTTGCCCCCATGGTACAGGGGCCCCAAGAGCACCTATAGAGGAGCATGTTTTTTTCTCCCTCTCCACCCCCCTTCACCTACTTTCAAATAGGAACAGAAGTTTTGTCCCCCTTCTCCAGTACCTCTCCAGGTAACCCCAGGGCGTATCTTGATACGCAGCCACATGAAGGTGGTCTATGAGAAAATAGGTAGATGGGCCTGGCTCTCCTTGTACATTCATGCTTTTTATTGCTATGCTTTTTATAAAAATTAAATCAGTGATAACAGCAGTCAATGTCTGTTATGAATTTCTACACTCGGGGCCCCTCATTGACCTCATATAGTTCTTCCAAAGAAGGTTTGTGTTGATCAGTCCTTATTTTACCAAAGAGGAACCCGAGGCTCTAGGAGAGCTACCTGGTCACAGCTGCTGAGGCATGGAGCAGGGACAAAGGCATCAGGCAGTCAGTTGACTGTGTGCCAGGTACTATGAACAATAGTAGGCCCTTTGGGGTTAGGCACTGGGCTGGGCCCCAGAACCATGGCTCCATACAGTAGTAGGTAGGTAGAAGGCACCTCTGAGCCAGCTCTGTACCCATACAAGTCCCAGAGGGTCATGGATTCTGTGACCATCAGCAGAGATTCAAAGTGCCTCTAGTAGGACTATTATGGCCTGGGCATGGTGACGTGCACCTTTAATCCCAGCATCCGGAAAGCAGAGGCAGAATGGATCTCTGTGAGTGCAAGAGCTCCAGGACAGCCAGGGCTGCACGGAGAAACAAACAAGAACAACAACAAAAAAGAAAGAAAGGCCAGGGAGCTAGCTGGCTCTCGCTAGCTCAGTCATTACAAGTCTTGCTGTGCAGGCATGAGGACCCATGTACCAAAGCCAGGCATGCTGTCAAGGACTTGTGATTCCAGCACTAGGAAGGTGGAGGCAGGCAGATGCAGATCCCTGGGGCTCACTTCCTGGCCAACCTCAAATCCGTGAGCTCCAGGCTCAGTGAAAAACCTTGTTTCAAAATCAAATGAGTGGCTCTCAAAGTCGACCTCTGACCTCCACAGACTAGCGTTTGAATAGTTTGTGGAGGGAAGACACGGGCCATTGCTTTTGCTCCAAACACTGAGGGGACACTGAGTTGCTCCATTTGGCTAGACTTTGATGTCAGTAATCGCTGTTCATATTTATTGAGGGTTAAATCTTCACAGAAGTCCAGGGAGGTCCTCACTCACCATCTTCCACCCACGCATCACCAGTGTGGCAGGTGACAGAGAGAAGGAAGAACTTCTGGGTCTCGTAAAAGCAAACGATAAGAGTTCAGCTCAGGGTTGTTCATGATCAGAGTGCATATCACACACTCTGAACTTTGAGCGCCGTCCTCCAGCCTCAAGAATGAGCTCAGCTGGGGTCCTGCTCCCTGCCAGCTGCTGCACCCATTCTGCAGGCAAAAGGTACTGCAGGAAGCAGAAGGTTCCTCACAGAAGGAGACACATGGACCACCGTTGATGCCCTAAGGGACTTTCTTCTCAAAGGTGTGGTTCTTTGTGGGGTGGATTTTGCTGCATTGGGACATTTGTCAACATCTGGAACATTTTGATTAACACACCTGGTAAGTGAGTTATTCCTGGCATCTCACATAGAAAGGCCTGGGTGCTATACTGCTCAGCATTCTAGAGTTCCCAGGACTCTAGACTCCTACCAGAAAAAAAAAAATTGGTCTTGTCCAATATGTCAGTAGAAGGCTGGAGTAGTGCCTGCCCAGTGCTGCCGAAACTAGGGGGTGGGTGGCGCACCAGCTGTCCCTGCACTCAGGAAAAAGAAGCAGAAGAATCAGACATTCACAGTCAGCCTGAGCTACACATCAGGTTCAAGGCCACCCTGGAGTCTTCCCTCCCAACAAATCTCTTGAATGAGATTTGGGTGACCACTTTCTTGCTCCAGAGTGCAGCTGAGTCAAGAATCAACAAGTGTTGCTGGACCTGAAGCAGGGCAGAGCGGAATAATAACACTTTTGCTGGGGGAGACACCTTTGCTTGCCCTTGCAGAGCAGAGCTGTTGCACTCTGGGGGACCTAAGCAGAGCTGTAACAACTTCGCTGGGAAACCCTCCCCTGCCTGAGCAGAGCTGTTAAGTTGGGTTTCCCAGAACAGGGCTGTAAGCTGTTACACTTACAACCACTTTGTGGTATTTCAAGTGCCCGATACCTTTCCATTCAAGCTACAATGTTATGATCTTCACTGCCAACTTGACCTAAGAGCCACACCTCTGGAAGTATGTATGAGGGTGTCTCCAGAAAGACTTAACTGAAAGAATGCCCACCCTGAATGTGGGTGGTACCATCCAATGGACTCAAGTCTCAGAGTGAATGAAAAGGGAAACATGGGAAAGCCCAGGCTGCCCTTGAACTCACTCTGTAGCTGAGGATGACCTTGAACTCCTAATCCCCCGAGGACTGAAATTGTAGGTGCATACCACCACCGTGCTTGTTTATGCAGTGCTGGGGATGGAAGACAGGACTTTATGGACGCTAGGCAAGCACTCTATCAACTGACCGACATTCCCCAGAGACATTTTTAAGGAATAGAGGCATCAGGAGAAGGATAACAGGAGGAAGTGTCCTAGCTTCTCGGGGAGTATAGGGAGAAGCTTTTAGGTGCCCTCCATGAGAAACTGACAAGCAGAGACCCCGAGAGGAGTGTGAGGCACCCAGGTGGTGTATGCCATATTTCTGTACACATTTGCACACGTGTGTGCCCATCCACCTGTGTACACATGTAATCATACATCAAAAACAGTGGCTTTTCCTTTAGCAAAGGCAGGGCTTGTTAGTAAGTAGGTGAGGATTTCAATGACCTCAGTCTGAGCTCAAGTAGGTTTATAGTGATCCTAGATACCCTGCAGCGTCCCAGCATTGCGGAATCTGAGGACTCTCATGAAAACGGGAGAGGGTGTTGCCAAAGGGGGTAGTGACAGTGATGATGGGTTTAGCATCAGAATCAGTGTGGAAGCTCACCTCTGAGTTTGAAGATATTTCCAGAAAGGTTTAGCAGAGTAGAGCGGAACCACCATGAATGTGAACAGCACCATCCTCAAGGGCTGGAGTTTGGGATCAAATAAGGAGAAAGTGAGCTAAGCACCATTCCCTCAGAATAAGCCCTTTCTCCAGCTTCTCTTGACAGGAATTTTATCATAACAACTGAAAAATAATGAACACAACCTCGAAGTCACTGAAGAGAGTGTTTGAGAGCAGACATGACCTTGGGATGAGTCTCCCTGTCAGAGAGGCTAAGACCTCTAGCTGTGAAGTGCTTTGTATTGAGACAGGGTCTTTCTGTGTAAACCAGGCTGGCCTCAAATTCACCACAATCCTCCTGCCTCAGCTTCCTGGGTGCTGAGATTACACATACACACAGCTATCCTGGCCTCCAAGTCTGCTTATTTTTTACCCATCAGTCATGATGGGCCATCTTGGGTGGAATTTATATATGTGGAGGAATGACAAAGAAAAAGAAACTAGACAAGCCCAATATCCCAGGGACCTTCTTGAGGGAGCCAAACAGTCAATTCAGGGCCTAAAATGCTAGAATGGGTAGTGGTGACACATGTCTGTGATTTTATCAGTCAGGAGGCGAGACAAGAAGATTGTGAATTTGAGGCCAGCCTGGGCTAACAGTCTCGATCTCCATCTCAGAACAAAATGAACAGGTAGGAAACACGCTGAATGCCACTTGCAACCTGGCCAGCCTCCGAGGCTGCTGCAGCCAATCAGGCGATGCTGGGGACCCCACTGCAGCAGACATTGGTTTCCAAGCTTAGCTGCTCCCTGCTGCTGTTTATTAATAACTATCCCCATCACAAGCTCCCGGGGGAAGCTGGGGAAACCAGTCCCAAGGCATAGGCTGACACCGTGCTCGGCCTCTGGTGCATGCCAGGCAGCTGCGACACCGCTAGGGATGCAAGGACTAACTTCTCCAACTTCTTTCCTGGATTCACACCCCATGGAGTCTCCCTCGCTGGTCTTTACAGGGGACTCTGGGCTCAGTTTCAGTGCACAGATGACACAAAGGACATCACTGTAATCAGGAAGAGTTCCAATGCCCTCCAGGTGACAGACAATGAGGACAGGAAAACCAGGCTCCCAGAGGCTAAGCAGGTTGAAGGAAGAAGCAGGACAAGAATCCTGTTTGCCCAGGCCTCCTGAGGGGAGGAATCTTTCCCCTGAATTCCCCAGGGTGTGATTGTTGCTACTGTTACCAACAATTGTAACTGTTTATCCATTGTTCCACCTGGTCACCTGGCCACCTGGCCAGCCTTTTGGCATTGCAAAATGATGGCTCACAGTGGAGAACTGTGTGATGCAGGTTTTTGGTTTTGTTTTGCTTTTTGACTTTTTAATTTCAAGAAACTCCCCCAACCCAGTAAACAACAACAAACAAACAAAAAACAGAAAGAAAAAAATCCAAGCTGGGTGATGGTGGCACATGCTTTTAATCTTGTATCCTGCCACATTACTAAAGGTGTTTATCAGCTGTAGGAGTTCTTTGGTAGAGTTTTTTGGGTCTCTTATGTATACTATCATATCATCTGCAAATAACAAAAGCTTAACTTCTTCCTTTCCAATACGAATCCCCTTGATCCCCTTATGTTGTCTTATTGCTATTGCTAGAACTTCAAGCACTATATTGAAGAGGTATGGAGAGAGTGGACATCCTTGTCGTGTTCCAGATTTTAGTTTTGGTTTTTTTGTTTTTGTTTTTGTGGGGTTTATTTTTTTGTTTTTGTTTGTTTGCTTTTGAGACAGGGTTTCTCTGTGGCTCTTGCTGTGCTGTCCTGGAAGACCAGACTGGCTTTAAACTCGGAGATCCTCCTGACTCTGCCTCCTGAGTGCTGGGATTAAACCAAAAACCTCCTGCATTGGTGGTGGGAATGCAAATTGATACAGCCCCTTTGGAGATCAGTATGGTAATTTCTCAGAAAATTAGGAAACAACCTTCCTCAAGATCCAGCAAAACCACTTTTGGGTATATATATCCAAAGGATGCTCAATCATACCACAAGGGCATGTGCTCAGCTATGTTCATAGCAGCATTGTTTGTCATAGCCAGAACAATGCCCCTCAACCAAACAACGGATAAGAAAAATGTGGTACATTTACACAATGGAGTACTTACTACACAACAGAAAAAAATAATGATACCTTGAAATTTGTAGGCAAATGGATGGATCTAGAAAACATCGTATTGAGTGAGGTAACCCAGACCCAGAAATACAAATATCATATGTTCTTACTCATAAGTGGCTTTTAGACATAAGACAAAGCAAAACAAAACAAAACAAAAAAAAAACCAGCCTACAATTCACAATCCCAGAGAACCTAGACAACAATGAGGACCCTAAGAGAGACATACATGGATCTAATCTACATGGGAAGTAGAAAAAGACAAGATCTCCTTGTAAATTGGGAGCATGGGAATCACGGGAGAGGGTTGAAGGGGAGGGGAGAGGCAAAAAGATGAGCAGAGAAAAATGTGTAGCTCAATAAAAACTATTTTTAAAAATGTCAAGAAACTGGTCATTTTAAACAAGATTTATTTATTAAGTATACAATGTTATGCCTGCAGGCCAGAAGAGGGCACCAGATCTCATTACAGATGGTTGTGAGCTACCATTTGTTGCTGGGAATTGATCTCAGGACCTCTGGAAGAACAGGCAGTGCTGTTAACCACTGAGCCATTTCTCCAGCCTTGAAACTTGTCATTTAAAAAAAAAAAACTTACTTTTAATAATGTGGGGGGGGGGCTGCTAAGGTCAGAGGAATCCGTTCACTGTTGCTAGAGTTACTGGAGTTTGTGAGCTGCCTGATGTCAATGCTGGGAACTGAACTCAGGTCCTCTTTCAAAGAAGCAAGTGTCTTAAGTCCTGAGCTCTTAACTCCAGCCACCCCTCCCCCATTTATACGTTTAAGAAATTACTTTTATATATTATGCACTTGTACTAGGGTGCCCATATAGAGGTCAGAGGACAACATTTCGGAGTCAGTTCTGGCCTTTTTCCACCACGTGGGTCTCAGGAATTGAACTCAGGTACTGAGGTTTAACTGCAAGCTCCCTTACAGGCCGTGCCATCTATAGGTCCCTCAGAATGTTTTAAGTAAGCTTATGACTTTGTGTTGAGCCACATCCATAGCTAACATAAGTGAAATGCAAGTTGGGGCCACAGGTGGACTCTCCTAGGTGATGCTACCCTGGCATACCCGCTGGGTCCATCCATTTTGACCTAGATTCTGGGTTTGTGCCTCAGGCGTAGTTTACTAGTGGGCCAATACCGAGGGGAGGGGACTCTTCCATAAGATACACCCCACTAAGCCAGGTGCTACAGGGTGCATGCACAACTCTTCACCCACACTCTCAACCTCTGCCTCTGGACAATGGGTGCAGCCACCCACACCCTAGGCGCTGGCCTCCACAGCTGCGATGTCTGCATCACTCCTGGAAACCCGACGCTGCCGGGAGCGCCCTGGAGACGCCCAGCAACAGTCAGGAGGGCAGCAGATGATCGTGGCCGCAGGGGCAAGGGTGCGTCTGCCCAGGGAGTCGCGTGCCAGGCGGATGCCGGGAGCGCAGAGGCCACAGCCAGGAGCCACGAGCTTGGGCTCGGGTGTGTGCGGAGGAGCCACCAAACGGACGCCGCTGCGCCGGAAGGAGGCCCGGATGCTGAGGCTGGAGAGCCACTCTGTCTGACGGAGCGCTTCAGCACCAGCTTGCAGTAGCTGTAGCAGCAGTGCAAGCCCGAGGGGCGTCCTGGGTAGAGACGTCCTGGTCAGGGGGGGGCCGAGAGCAGGGGGCGGAGCGAGCACAGGGGGAGGGGGAGCACAGGGGGCGGGGCGGAGCCGGCCGAGCCCTCCAGGCCCCGCCTCCTGGTCAGCGCCGGGGCGGCAGGCGCGTTGTTGGTTTCGGGTTGTCAGGCAGCGGAGGCGGAAGAGCGACCCGAGGAGGTGACCACAGTGGAGGTGCGTCTCGGTCATGCCAGCTGTCGCGGCCTGAGGCTCTCTACTTGCCGCAATCATGAAGGACAGCGGTGACTCCAAGGACCAGCAACTCATGGTGAGACCCCCCCCCCCACATCAAGCTCCTCCTTGGTCCCCTTCACCAATTTTGAGACCTGACAACTTCACACATAGTGATCACTAAGGACATATGAGAGACAGGAGTCTGAGACTGTGCAGAATAACTTTGCCCAAGTTCTACAGAACAGGTGGCCAGAAGGTATGGTGAAGCCTCCTGAGACTGAGAAGTTAGGACCCCACTTTCCTCTCTCCAAGCAGAGCCTTCTTTGGGCCAAGACTCAGAGATCAAGACCCAAAAGAGACGTGAGCTATTGACTGAGAAGAAAGCTGGGAGTCTCTAGTGAACCAAAGTGCTTAAACCCAGCCAGATCTTGCTTTGAAGGAGGGCAAAGCCACAAATAGAAGGGAAAAAGCCCCTGAAACAGCACCAGCACCAAGTCTGGAGTAGGATATAGCACAGGCTCTGTCCAAATCAGTACTCCATATACTTCAAAGGAATGTTGGAAGCCACTTAGATGGTCCCCAGGATCTCCTGGCCTGTGATGGATGAGAAAATGGCAGGGTAGGGTAGGGGTAGGTCGAGACCAAAGGCAGAGATTCCTGGCTATCAATGGTGGAAGCTGAAGCCACAAGAAGAAGCCTTGGTTCTTGGGGGATCGGTGGAGATTTCTCTCTCCCAGCCCCTAGCCTTTGATCTGCGGAAATGGTCCTGCAGCAGCAGCAGCCAGATGGCAGGGCAATGTTAGCACAATGCCCCCTATGTGGGGAACCTGCTTCTGCAGAGGGAAGCTTGGACCCAGCCCCAGGGGCCAGTCCCAGACTCTGTGGCACCCTCTCTGGCAGTGAGAATGTCTTCTTTGAAAGGGTTTTCTCCAGAACGCTCATTGTCATTAGAGAAGGGGCCTCCCTCCCACAAGGAGATCCAGCCAGGAGGCTGATAAGGACAATCTGACAGGCTGTGTGGATAAAATGAACTGAGAACTTTTGTGTCCACCCAGTATCCAGCAGGTGCCTCTCTTTGTTCAGCGGAAGAAAAAATCTCCCCACTCCCTAACTCTGTTCTTTTGGGAGACACATGTATAGGGTGAAGACCCACCGTCTCTCTCACTGACCAGGAAATAAAGAGCAAAGAAGCCCTAAGTGGCTCTCTCTTAGGAGTGTTAGGATGGCATCTCAAGTTGTTAGGGTGGCAAGGGGAAGACCTCGGTCCCATCTTAAGTTCCAAGCCCTTCCTATCATACCTCACTTGTAGATGCAGACAGGTGGCCCTGGTCCCCAAGGCCCCAGATTTAAGCCCAAGGGAGTGGCAAGTGTTTAATTCAGGCATGTGACTGATGCAGTCTGTGTAGTTTTCCTCCTGGGGTGCAGGGTTTTGAAAAGAGACATAGACTCTGACTCAGCCAGACACCCTATGCACCTGCTGTTCTGCCTTAGGCAATACCCTCAACCACAGTTTTCTTCAGAACCAAAGAGTCAGAGTTGGTTGGATACTGGAGAACACAAGACTGTCGTGGAAGGAATTCAAAGACTTCTCATCCCCCAACCCCCACTGCCACCATGGCCAAGTGTGGTCCTTGTAACCCAGGGCTCTTGTCTTCCTCCCAGGTGGCACTTAGGGTCCGGCCCATCAGTGTGGCTGAGCTGGAGGAGGGAGCCACCCTTATCGCTCACAAGGTGGACGAACAGGTACTTGGGGCTACAGCCAGGTGCTGCAGGGTGGAGGCCTGCTCTGCTTGATTGACACACTTGGCTGGACAGCAAGAGCTCTGTGTCTCACTGCACCCCTGGGTGTGTTAGCCAAAGCATCACCAAGGTTTCTTCTTCCAGGAAGACTTCCTAAATCAACCCAAGGAAAGCTAAAAGTATTTGGAGCCAGGGTGGGTCCGGATCATAGAATATATTTTGGTGTGCATGGTGTAAAACTCTCCCATCTGAGACACCTGCTATCCACAGAGTACGTATTCAGACACCCATCTCGAGAACATGCAAGTTTGGCAAAGTCCTTCACCATCTGCTCCCCGGGTCCATGTCACCAAGATGAGGGAGGGCATATAAGGCAATAATTATTCACAAAGAACCTACAGCATGCCTGGGACTGTGGTAGAAACTGGAAAAGCACTCCAACATGAAAAGCCCCACCCTCCCTGTGTTGCAGAAGTTTTCCCATGGGGAGAGAAGATGAGGCATGGATAAGAATTAAAACAAATGAGGATTTGTAGCCTCAGAGGGCTAGGAAAAGAGGGTGTGTTGCCAGGAGAGGAATAAGGGGCATTGGACCTAGGCTGGAGAGATAGCTCAGTGGTCAAAATTCTGGGGAGTTTGGATCCCCAGAACCCACATAAAATGCCACAGAAATGTTTGTGGGCGTGGTGGCAGTCTTGGAAGGCAGAGACAGGGAACTGGCAGGGTGAGCTAGCCTACAAGAATAGTTGTATCTGTCAGCTTTGGAATGGATTAAGAGACCCTGCCTCAGTGCAGGATGTGGAAGGGTGGACAAGAAGGTGGAAGGGTGATTCAGGAAGAACACAGTAGAAGTTAATATCAGTGTTAGAGTTCCACGTGTACACTGCATTCAATGCACTCATACCCACATCCGTGCACACAGACATACAAACACACAGGACGGAAGGAAAAAGAACACGATGAGGAGAAGTAATGATGAAGCCAGATGCGATGGTGATGTCTGTAATTCCCACACACGTGAGGCTGAGGCAGGAGGATCAGGAATCCCATGCTACCCTGGACTTCAAGTCAAGACCCTGTCTTAACTGGAACTGGAGTGTGTTATAAAGAAGAAAGCTTTCTGGGTGGTGGTGGCGCATGCCTTTAGTCCCAGCACTCAGGAGGTAGAGGCAGGCGGATCTCTGAGTTTAAAGCCAGCCTGATCTACAGAGTGAGTTCCAGGACAGCTAGGGCTACACAGAGAAACCTTGTCTTGAAAATAATAATAAGGATAATAATAATAATATTAATAATAATAATAAGGTGATGATGATAATGATAAAGAAATCTCAAGAGGGAAAATTGCAACCAGAGGGACTTACAGTGTGCAAGACCCTTGATGTGCGGCCGCAGTTCAACCGCGTCAGTAAGAAAAGCTAGCGTCGCTCAAGGAGAGAGATAAGAGGTAACATAGGTGACATGTGACACAGATAGGGCCCAAACCAAACTCTCAGCCAACGTGGCCAAGGTGCCTGTCTTGTGTTTGTTTGGGTAGATATTCCAAAATTCAGGTACTAGAGTGGGAACTGGAATGGGTTTGGTGTAAAAACCTGACAGTGACCCTTGCCTGTGCCCAGAGCTGTATTGCTGGGTACTCTGAGTGCTGGGCTCGCTGGTTGTGCTGTGGGACAGGCTCTGGGTCAGGGAGCATTGAGTGGAAGCTGCAGAGTTGAGAGAGGCTGTGTTCAGATGCTGCCCTAGGCTGGGTCCTTTGGGCTGGGCTCAGGAAGCCCCAAATGATTTTTCTCCTTTGCCCCTTTCCTCAAAACCCTTTGGGAAAATAGAGGTGTCTGGAAGAGCCCTATATGGTGAACAGGAGCAGAGAGAATGTATGTAGACAGCACAGGAGCCTCAACTCTAAGTGGGGAAGACAGTCCAATGTCTTCTTTTCCAGTGGTTTGTGATTTTTTTTTTATGTTGTTTGTTTGTTTGTTTGTTTGAGACAGTGTCTCACATAACCCAGACTGACTTTGAATTTACTTTGTAGCCAGAGATGACCTGCTCTTCCTGACTCTTCTTCCCAAATGCTAAAATTACGTGTGTGCACCACCATTCCCGGGTTATGAAATGCTGGGGATTCAACCCAAGGTTCTGTGCACACTAGGCAAACACTCTGCAAGACTTTTTTTTTTTAACTTTTATTTTTATCCTAAGAGTAGGGTTGGGGATCGGATTCATGCATATCATGGTGCATGTTTGGGGTTCAGGGGCAGTTTGGGGAACTGGTAGTCTTCTCCCACTTGTGGCTCCCTGGGATCAACTCAGATCATCAGACTGAGTAGCAAGCAACTTCGCCACCCACTGAACCAAGGCAGGGTTTCTCTGTAACTTTGGAGCCTGTCCTGGAACTCACTCTGTATACCAGGCTGGCCTCGAACTCCCAGAGATCTGCCTGCCTCTGCCTCCTGAGTGTTGGGATTAAAGGTGTGTGCCACCACCACCACCTAGCTTGAGCTGTCTTTCTAGTCCCCACAAAAGGACTTCTTTGGAAGGTCTTTGCTTGAGTCTGCTCAGTGCCTGGTGCACAGGAAGAACTCCATAGATGTCAGTCTGGTCCGTAGAAAAGGAGGTCCCCAGAGCTGCTGTGTTGGCTGTTGAGAGGGGTCGGCTAGAAGGGGCAGAGCACTTGGGAGGAGAAACCTCCTTCTAGACAAGGCCACTCCCTATTTGTCCATCTCCCTCGGAGGATATCAGGTTCACGGGTTGGGACAATGGTGTCTCTTTTGGCTGTTCCTGGCTCCAGGCCACCTTGGGGGTTGATCAATACAAAGTGATGGGAACAGTCCCTGTTAAGTACCCACGCCTGTCAGACACTGGCTCCTTCTGTCTACGAGGGCAGAGGGAGGGTCACCCAGCCCGGCTCTAACCTACTCCAGGGAGCTGCACTTCCCACCAGGCCAGAGCTGGGCCAGCCCGACAGGCTGTTCTTTGTCAGCTGTGGCTCTTAGAGCGCTGTCTAAGCACAATGGCACAGGGCTCTCCACACCGCCCCCTGCACACTCTGCCCTCAGCTCCCCAGAGGCTTCCAACCGGATTAGTACAGGAGGGCCTGGCCCAGAACCTGTCGCTGCTGCCTGGGAGTGGCTACAGCCTCCTGAGTAAGCTGTCTCTTGGCACACAGGCCATGGCAACTAGGTGTTTAAGACATGGAAATCCAAAAACCAACATGGAGGAGAAGCTTCACTGCCTCCTGTTCTGATCATCCCCCTGGTCCTATACCTCTCCCAGAACCTCGCTGTTCATCTGTCCCTCTCCAGGGATGCATGGCGCAGAGGAAGGCTCAGGGCTGTAACTCAGACAGACCAGTTGTCTCTCTTTTCTTCTCATCACCCCTTCATCGTAGGGCGTGATGGCCGGGCAGTGGGTGAGCTGGGAGCTAGCCCAGGACAGAATGGCAATAGTGATGTGGCTGGGCTCCTGTGGCTAGCACAGTGCCCTGCCCCACTGAAGAAGAGGTCAGGTAGGATGCTTATCTGCTTTCCATTGCTCCCTGGGCTTTGGCTGTCCTGGACCATCTGAGAGGCTCGCTGAACCAACTCCCTAGGGGCTTGCATGGTAGATAGGTCCTACTTCTTGCTTCCTGTCTCTCCTCGGAGCTGAGTGGGTTCCTCTGTGGGTGTCATCTCAAAGTGAGGGAATCCAAGGCTGTCGTACCTCTCAGGAGCTCAGCCAGCTCGTTGATCATCAGCAGGTAGTCCAAATTTCCATAGCCCACATGTCAGTGGGTTCTAAGGAGGAAGAGGTGGAGGGGACTCAGTTACTCACTGATTTCAGCCACTATGAGGGGTCTGAGCCTGCCTTAGGACTCAGCATATCCTTTTGGGGTCATCTGGAGCTTGGTGGGCTGTAGCAATGAGGTTTCTCAGAAGAGGGCATGCCAGCAGGCAAAGAGTCCCTGAGCATCAAGAGGCCAGGGTGAGCCAAGGGCTGTATTTTAGTTGTTAGGGTGCTTGCCTAACTCATACAATGTTGTATATTCAATCCCCATCAGCACAGAAACCTTACATGGTGGCACACCTGTACCACTGGCACATAGAGGTAGAGGTAGAGGCTGGATGATCAGAAGCCCATGGCCATCCTTGGCTACATAACAAGCGTGAGACCAGCCTGGGCTGCATGATGAAACCCTGTCTTATTAAAAATTAAAACAACAGAAAGAAAGATAGGTAGACAGACAGATAGAAAAAGAAATGGAGGAAAGAAAGGAGAAAGAAGAAAGGAAAGAAGGAAGGAAGGAAGGAAGGAAGGAAGGAAGGAAGGAAGGAAGGAAGGAAGGAAGGAAGGAAAGGGGAGGAGGGGAGGCAGGCAGAGAGCAGGCCAATGTGTGTCTGGATTCTGGGAAAGTTGAAGCTGGTCTTGGATTTGTCAAGGAGCTAGCTCCAGTGACTTCCAGGCTTGAGATCACAGAGTCCTAGTACAGTTCAGGACGGTGGTCTTCGTGCCTCTATTAGAAGAGTCTTCATCATAGGGTCTGTGCACCATGCTTAAACATGGCACCTGTCCTAAGGAAGGGGGCATGAGAGTTACTTTTCTCAAAGGCTGAACTGTGGGGTGGCTTCTGGGCCCAGGGTTGAGTAAACCCCTGCCTGCCACCACGTTCATTTTCTACACCAAAGCTCTCTTCACTCCCCCGTGGCTGCCTTCCAGTGGGTGCCCTCGGTGTGGTAGGGTCTCCTGCCTTTACAGCTCCTGGGGTAAGATGGATCCTGTAGCCAGAACCTCCCAAGGAAACCAAGAAAGCAGAAGGGGCCTGGAAAGTATCCCAGGTAGGGGTGGAACTCCGGACAAGCAGCCACCTGCTCCTCCCACACACCCCTCCCAAAGCCTCCTCCCAGCCCCCCAGACTGTGTTTATCTGTAGGATTTATATGTATAATCCCATAATTAGCCCTTGTCCAACTGCCTATTTCTGGGGTCCTGCTGGCCACACAAGGGCTCTCCAGGAGGCCCGCAGAGGGGACAGAACAAGTGAGGGCAGGGAAAGCACAAGGAGGGTGACATGGGGCAGAAAGGCTACAATGCTGGGCCTGGGGCCCAGCCATGTCATTCCTGGCTGGGTGCCTGAAGGCTGTTAATGACTCCCGGGGCCTCTGCCACCTGTCAGAGGACTAGAGAGTGAGCTGGGTTCCATCTACCTCAAGAGCTATGGAGAGGATTATAAGTGAGTCCAGGAATCCATTGTGAAAGATAAATACAGTATAAAGTAACAGATTCCAGAGGTGAGCTGGAGCTAGCCCAGAGGTGAGCTGGAGCTAGCCTGCTTGCTGCCTTGGGCAAGGTGGGCTATGAGACTCCATACCATCCATATAGAGGCTCCCAGGCTCCGTAGATCCCTAAGAGCGGAGCATAGTGGGTAATGAGCAGGGGGTAGTACAAGTTTAACTACATCCCAGGCCATCACTGCTTCCCATTTCTCTATCCCATTGTATGTCCCTGTGATTGGATCATAGTCTTCATATCTGGTTCTTCATGTCTGGCTTCATTTCCTTAGTATGATGCTTTCAAGGTGTATGAATATTATAACTTGTATCAGAACGTCGCTCTTTTTCATGACTGCTCATATTTTAGAGGTTAGACAAACCATAGCTTCTTTACCTGTTCAGCAGTTGACGGGCATTTGAGTTGTTTCTGATTCTTTTGGCCCTGGTGGATAATGCTACGAGTATGCAAGGGCTCCTACACTGGGATGGGTACCAGGAGAGGGTGCTTGTTTCGGCAGGCTTGTGGGCCCACCTCTCCAGAGATTTTTTTTTCCTGCTGGATTTTTTTTTAATATTTATTTATTTATTATGTATACAATATTCTGTCTGTGTGTATGTCTGCAGGCCAGAAGAGGGCACCAGATCTCATTACAGATGGTTGTGAGCCACCATGTGGTTGCTGGGAATTGAACTCAGGACCTTTGGAAGAGCAGGCAATGCTCTTAACCACTGAGCCATCTCTCCAGCCCCTCTCCAGAGATTTTAAGTGATTCCGGGTGGTACCTGGGAAATCTGTGATCAGCGTTCCTTGGGGGTCTGTGATAAAGCAATCAGCAGGCTCCCTGAGAGACACATTAGACTACCTTCTAGGTCACGCCTCCCATTGTCTGAAGCCTCGGGGTTCTCAGAGTCCTGGAATCAGATGGGGTCCTGACTAGTACATCAGCCAGATGTAACTGTGCCCTCAGCAGCTGCCCTGGCCTTGGTGATCTTATGGGCCCAGTGGTGATCCTGGCATCAAAGTCTTCTTTTTAAGGCCTCATGAGTCTCTGCATCTACAGCTAGAAATGTGACCGGCAATGGGCGTCTTCATTCACAGAAATCCAGAATCAGTCTTTCAGGTCTGATAGTCACCCAGAATGGGGGTTCTGTTCTACTTCCACCTGTCAGTCCTGTCAAAGGGACTGTGCACCTGGATCTCTGGACTGAGGATGAAGCCAGGGGCAACCTGAGACTTCCTGAGTAGGCCGGAGTGTCAATGTGGCTTCCTGTGTCATGGCTTAAGTCCAGACAGTCCTCCTATACTTCCAACTGGGCCAGATTTATGGCCCCACAAAAGTGATGTCTCTGGCTCAAGGCCACATGATGCATTGTCTCTGATATCTGAAAGGAGCACCTCAAGCGATGGATCTAGAATTCCCGATCATAGCCAGGCTGTGGTGGCGCATGCCTTTAATTCCAGCACTCAGGAGACAGAGATAGGATTTCTGTGAGTTCGAGGCCAGCCTGGTCTACAGAGTAAGTTCCAGGACAGGCTCCAAAGCTACACAGAGAAACCTGGTCTCAAAAAAAAAAAAAAGCAAAAACAAACAAACAATCAAAATTCCTGATCGCATCTGCATTGACCTAAGAGCCGGGCCAGAGTGAAGACCTAGTTGCGGAGGCCCAGAGCTGCCTGGCCCACTGCTGAGTTAGACCCAAGGGCTGCAGAGCAGCTGAGCCCAGAGGGAGCTTCATGGTGTGTAGGTGAGCACCATTCAAGTTCAGGCTGACTTTCACCCATGTGGAAGTGAGCTGCCACTTCCTTCCCTTGCCATCTCTCACCGATGTCTTCAGTAAACTCTCCTGGCCAAGAGCAGAGAGTCCCTGGTGCCCGTGCACACCTTTGTGCTTTGGGTTTTGGCCACACCCACTTCTCTGAGGCAGGATAGCTGTCTTGAGGGATCTGTACATGAGTTTGCAATGTGTAAGAAAGTGCATGGGGCTGTGGTTTCAGTGAGTTTATTGTCCCACAGGTCTGGTACCCAGAAGGCTGCGCAGACCCCTCTGCTGGGCTCATAGGTGGCCATGTCTTCCCTGCCTCTCCCTATCACCTTCCACCTAGGTAGACCAGGCTGGCTTCAAACTTCCTGTGATCCTCCTGCCTCTGCCTCCTTCATGGATGGCAGGCACGAACCATGAGGTTTGGCTCTCTGGCACTTTGTGACTAGGTGTTCACGGTGGCTGGGCTGTGGACTACATTAAATTGTGATCTTAGCGGAGCACACTGGATTAGATGCAAAGTAGTTAGGTTCCGGGGCCCAGACTTCTCACCCTCAGCCCATCCCTGTTGCTCCCAGAGAGTGACTGGACAGGCAGCTGTCAAGGGCAAATGCCCACTTTCTAGGGGTTAATTGTGCTCTCCATCTCCACCCCAGATTCAAATGTTGGAGTCCTAACCCCAGGACCTTAGTCAGGGCTTTTAAGGAAATACATACCCATTGATGTGGTTACCTAAGTGAGGATGAGGTCACGCTAAGAGTATAGTGGTGCTGGGTGGTGGTGGTGGCGCACGCCTTTGATCCCAGCACTTGGGAGGCAGAAGCAGGGGGATCTCTGAGTTCAAGGCCATCCTGGTCTACTTAGTGAGTTCCAGGACAACTAGAACTATACAGAAAAACCCTGTCTGGAAAGAAAGAAAGCCATAGAAAATGAGAACGCACATGCCAAGCCATTAGCAAGGTGCCCAGAACACCCCAAACCGCTTCCAAAGGCAGCCTTCTTTGGCAAACGTCCTCAGGCATATGCTGTGTACTAGTCAGGGTGACGTTCAGAGGGCCATTGTGTGCTCACAGCAGGCCCGGGGTCTGACTGTGAGGATGCCCAGCGAGGAAGACCAAAGGCGAAACGCCAGGCTTTCCTTCCAACCTGCATTTCTCCCTAAAGACCAAAGACCATGTCTGCCATCTCATCTTTGCTTGCTCATGTTTTTCTCTAGAATGTTCTTCTTCCACCTCCCCCCGACCCTGCCACCTCTCTTGACTGTCTCCTGCTCATTCTTGAAAATACAACACCAATGTCATCCCTTCCAGGCTGTCTTTCTGTCCTGGCAGGGCTGGATGGATTTGGGGGTCTCTCCTCTCTACACCAGCTCTCTCCTAGTTCTGAATCTGAGAGTCTCAGGTGCAGGACTCCAGGCCTCATCTTTCAGTTTCTCTAAGGCCTTTCCCATGTCTGGGGTACACACTGTAGGGGCTTCTCAAATGAGTTACACTGGTCCAAA
This sequence comes from Microtus ochrogaster, assembly GCF_000317375.1. NCBI lineage: Eukaryota > Metazoa > Chordata > Mammalia > Rodentia > Cricetidae > Microtus > Microtus ochrogaster. The sequence goes on from NC_022014.1 coordinate 77,782,305, forward strand.
CACCCCAAGCCGGTCTCCGTGGCAGCCCAGGCTCCCTGCCCAGTCCTCATCGGCTCAGCCTTGCTTCACCTGGTCAAGGGGCACAAGGGCTCCATTGTGTGCTGCGGTGGCCCAGAACAACAGTGATATTCTGGGGCTTGGTATGGGGGCCGGAGTCCTGACAGATGGAGCCCAAACAAAGCCCTCATTAAGGGGGATTGAGGGTGACAGGTGGGGTGACAGTGCTCTGATATAGGAGCTTTCCAACATCAAAGAAACTGGGTGTCCAGGTGAACTTGGCAATGTCTGAAAGTCATACCGAGGCCATCTGTTATGGTGGGTGACACCACATACTGTTTGCTCTCCCCATCCAAAGCCCCTTGAGGCTCTGTGTCCAGGGGAACCCCAGTCTCCAAGATGAAAGTTCTTATAGCTGGCCCTGCTCCTGTTGCAGCCCTTGGGGACCCATGCCAGGGTCCCCAGAGCCAGGGTTTGTCTTCATCTGGGTCTGAAGTCTGAGCGGGGCTCAAGCTGTTGATAGCCTGGGACAGGGATCAGACCCTACTGGGCGGGGGGGGCTTGGAGGGTTCTGGGGCTGATGCCCTGAGGAGAGGCTGGTGGCTGAGGGCAGGTGAGTCCCTAGGGAACAGTGCAAGCCCTGAGCTTACAGTGGCTTCCAGCCTTTGGCCACCTAGGAGAGGTCATGTTGGTGGTCTTTCCCTACCCAAAGGCCCCACCCAGCCTGTCTGTGATCCTTCCCTCTAGCTAACTCACCTGCAGCCCCGTCTGATTCACAGAGACTTCTGTCTCCTGGGGAGTCACCCTCCCCTGGAGAACCACAGAAGGGGCCCTGCAGTTGTCTGAGGTTTGTCAGGGGAGTTCAGAGAGCCCAGGTGCAGGTTGCTCCAGGTATCGCATGCGCGGTGTGCATGTGCGTGAGTGCGTGAGTGCGTGCGTGCGTGCGTGCGTGCGTGCGTGCGTGCGTGTGTGTGTGTGTGTGTGTGTGTGTTGGGGGTGATCCCAGGATATGAAATGTAGAGAGGAGTCTGCTGGGAATCCCAAGGCCCTTGTCCTCCTAAATCCTCAGGCCTTACTGGAGGACTTGAGGGGTCCACTGAGGACCTCCTAAGCTCCTGGGTTCACTTGAACATATAGGCTGGACTCATGCAGCCTCATCTTCACCCTCATTACCAACCTCCGCTGCCTCTGGATGGCTCTCCATGCCTGGCCTATTCACAAGGCCTTTGGAATAGTCATGAGTCTCGGCTGTCCTACTTATCCCTGTGAAAGGTGGAGTGGGGCATAGCTACTGTCTCCGCCTTCTCCTAATTGGCCTGCACCAGCCAGCTCCCTTCCCTCTTGACCCCTGTGAGGACTTACCATCATGTTCCCTAAGGCGGAATGAGCACCCAGAACCCATGTGGGAGTAGTGGTGGGTGGGGGTTGGGGGGCTGTCGGGCAACGTAGACCATGGAAACTGCCAAGGCGCCCCACAAGACCCTGTGGCAGCAGAGGAAGCAGGAGAGGTTAGGGAAGTTTCAGAGGATGAGCTGGTACCACCCTGAGAGCCAAGTGACCAGAATCCCCCACTCTGCCTCTGCCGTTTCCAAGCCACGAGATGCCAGGTCGAGAGTAATAATGAGAAATTCACGTTGAGGGGCTCAGTAAAGACCTGGTGTTGGTTGAGTGTGGTGGTGTATGCCTGTCATCCCAGCGCTCAGGAGGCTGAGGCAGGAGGATTGCCCTAAGGTCAAAGTTAGCAGCGCTACAGACAAGACCCTGTCTTGAAGAAAAAATAAAGAAATAAACAAACAAGGCTTTTTAGTGTGCCCTAAGTTCGAATGTTGGTGTGCACCAGGAGTGATTGGCAGTGTGCACTGGGAGTGAAGGTGCCCCCTCTGCCCTCCTTGCCCCCACTCCCAGTAGAGGGTGGATTCTGAGGCCAGCCACCATCTAGCCCCTGGGAGCAGCCCCACCTCATTAAGTAAGGACCATGGGACGGCTTATCTCCCCTGGCTGTCTGGCAGAGCCTGGTGTCTAGGGAACCATGCCCAGCACTCCAGGTGCCAGGCATCTCTCAGGGGGCACCAATGTTGTGTAAGGGAGCCGCCGATGTTGCCACTCTCAGCCTGTCTTCTGTTTGTTTCATTTTTACCACCCTACGTTTGATAGCAGGGTCTTGGGGTAGGGCAGTTGGTGACGTCCCATTGCCTGCCTCCGTGCCCACGCTCCCTCTTCATGACTCTTTGAGAGAGGATCCCTGAGGCTCGACGTGTCTTACACACTTTGTCTCATGGGCTCTGTACAGCCCTGAAGGAGATTACACCACCATTTCCTCCCCTGGGGAGGGGACTAAGGCTCAGGCAGATCCTCATGCAGACATGAGGTCACTCTGCTAATAAGAGGTAAGGCTAGGATTCAGAGTGCGTCCCTAGTATCACCTTATACGCCTACTCCCTTTGTCCCTGTGTCCTCCCCTGAAACTCAGATACCCCCTAGAGTACTTGAGTGTTTTCTGACGTTTCCTATCTCAAACCCTACCCTAGACCAGGAACCCCAGCAAGAACTGAGCCGTTTGCCTGTATTCCTGCTCAGAGCCCTCAGCAAAGCTCAGCACACTGGGACCTGGGCAGATGCCTGGGCAGAGAGGAGTGGGCTCAGAGATTGTTCTTAGAACATGGGAGGAATACTGCCAGCCCCGTTCTATGCCGAAATGCATGTGCACACACACATACATAGAGTACAGCTACCCCAGCACTCCAGGCACCGGTGGAACCCCAGGCTAGGGTCCTGTAGTCAGTCTCTCTCTCTCTCTCTCTCTCTCTCTCTCTCTCTCTCTCTCTCTCTCTCTCTCTAATCCCAGGTCCTGGCCAGGGATGCAGTTATTTTAAGTTCACACAGGAGGGACTCAAGGCCACCTGCTCTTTTCACATGTCACCCAGCTGTCAACAGCTCTTTGCCTGCCTTATCCTACAGTGGAAGCTGGTCATGGAGGACCACGCAGGGTCCAAGAGCCACAGAGCTACAGAGATGTGGTTACGTCTGCTGGTTTTGCAAGATAGTGGTGGTGGTGCCTGCCTTTAATCACAACACTTGGAAGGCAGAGGCAGATGGACCTCTGAGTTCAAGGCCACCTTGGTCTACTGAGCAAGTTTAGGATAGCCAGAGCTATACAAAGAAACCCTGTCTCGCGGGGAGGAGGGAAAGAAAGAATCTTGTGGTTTGGAACCCAGGCCCTGGGTTCTGAGTTCTGTCCCTCCACAGGCTAGTGCGTAGCCTGGCTCCACAGGCTAGTGCGTAGCCTGGCTCCACAGGCTAGTGCGTAGCCTGGCTCCACAGGCTAGTGCGTAGCCTGGCTCCACAGGCTAGTGCGTAGCCTGGAAAGGGCCTCTGGGCTCTAAATCCCTCACTCTCCGGTGGAAGCACGAGCCGTGCTGCTCCTGAAGTGGGATAAAGCGAAGCTGCGGTAGAGATGGGAGTGTTGTGGGCAAAGTGAATCTTGTCACAAAAGATGTGTCATGACAACCAGCGGTGTTGCTGTTCCTCCTTGGGTAAAGGCAGCACAGGAAGTGGCACTGTGGTTAGTGGAAGAGGCCTTGGATCCGGGGTTCCCTGTAGATCCCAGCCCCCTCACACACATACACACACATACACACCATTCTCTGCTGCCTTGGGATAGCGCCATCTTCAGGGGACAGTCACTCATCACCAAGGAGGCTTTGTCTCCCAAGCACCCAGACCGAAGCCCAGAGAGCAGATAGTGCCGGGAGAGGTCTGCACGCGGTGGGGACTCCAGGTGACTGTGGTCTTCCTCCTCGGGAACATTTGCAGATGGTGGTTCTCATGGACCCAATGGAGGACCCTGACGACATCCTGCGGGCACACCGGTCCCGGGAGAAGTCGTACCTATTCGACGTGGCCTTTGACTTCACTGCCACCCAGGTGAGGGGGTGCCTGGTCTGGAAACACAGGAAAAATCCCATCTACACTTCGCCCTGCCAGGAAGGATTCTCAGGGGACCCTGCTCACCTTTTCTCCAATATTCACTCAATGATCCACTTTCTGGAACTTTGCCCGTTTGTAAAAGTCTACACGTATTTACACGGCCTCTCACCTGAACATTTGCACCGTCTGACACCACATGACACCTGTGCACCTGCAAGACTGCACACTGGCTTTCTGTAGAAACACTTGTGGTTAGCACTCACGTGCCAACTTGCATAGCGTAGCCGCATGCGCTGCTCCACAGCTGGCCTCTGTGGGCTGGGACTGTGAACCCCATCTGGTATGGAGAGAGCAGGTGTGTGGGACAGACTCAAGAAAACTGACACCCTCCTAGGGATCCCATCTCGCCCATCTTCTGGATGCTCTCAGGAGCTGACTCTGCACCCTCAGAGCGGAGGTGGGGGTGGGGGAGCCACCTGCAAAGGAGGCTTCTCCGGTGTCCTGAGTCCTCTTGCAGGCTGGTGTCTCCCCTGAGGGGTGTAAGCAGAGCCTCCCTTCCTCCACTGCCTCCACTCAGCTACCTCTAACTTGGGAGTCCAGGGACAAACACTTCACCTCTTCAAAGCCAGGACCTGCGTGGGGGCACCTGCATCTTGCCCTTGTCCTGTCTCAGACCCCCAACAAGTCTCTTCTCCCCTGTAGGAGATGGTGTATCAGGCCACCACCAAGAGCCTCATTGAGGGTGTCATCTCTGGGTACAATGCCACTGTGTTTGCCTATGGCCCTACAGGTGAGGAGGAAACTCGGGCACAGACAAGGGCTGCAGCACCCTTATTGTCTCCCCTGAGAGCCAAGTACTTCACCCTCCATCCTGAGTAGGGTCAGGAATGGAGCATGGGAATGGTCCAAACCTTGCCTCGCCCAGAAGCCTCCTGCCACAAAGACCCCAACTCCTCAGCCGTCTGGGAGGGTGCATCCTCACGGACAGCTCGGGTTTCCAGAAATAGCTCCCCAATAAGGCTTCACCCCTGCTTCACCCCCGCCTGGCCCCTGCCCTACCGACCACCAACTTGTCCAATCCAGGCTGTGGGAAGACCTACACCATGCTGGGCACTGACCATGAGCCAGGCATCTATGTTCGGACCCTGAATGACCTGTTCCGAGCCATTGAGGAGACCAGCAATGACATGGAATATGAGGTGTCCATGTCCTACCTGGAGGTAAGTCCCCACCAAGCGTGGCTAGGAGGCTTAGAAGATAGGATGGCACCTCCCTAGAGCCAGTCCCTGGCAGTTCAATACTGGGGTGCTCAATATGCCTGCTCCCCACCCCACATCTATAGCATTAGCCCCACTTGATAAAAGTTAAGACTCAAGAGTCAGGCATGGTGGCGCACGCCTTCAATCCCAGCACTCAGAGGACAGAGGCAGGCCAGTCTCTGAGTCCAAGGTCAGCCTGGCCTACAGAACAAGTTCCAGGACAGCCAGAGCTGTACAGAGAAACCCTGTCTCAAAAACAAAAAACAAAAAACAGAGACACGGAGAAGTTAGACAACTGTCTTTGTGGAACACAGTGATGACAGAGCAGGGATGCCAACTTGGGACGCTGTGACTACAATGTGGTATTGCACTTCACAGTAACCTGGGCAGCAGGCAGTTGGGCTACCATTCTCAAAAGCTCACCTTGCAGCCAGGCTGTGGTGGCACACACCTTTAATCCCAGCACTCGGAAAGCAGAGGCAGGTGGATCTCTGTGAGTTCGAGGCCAGCCTGGTCTACAGGAGCTAGTTCCAGGACAGACTCCAAGGCTACAGAAAAACCCTGTTTCAAAAAACCAAAAAAAAAAAAAAAAAGCTCACCTTGTCCTAATACTTTGAGGCCAGTGTTTAAACCAGTAAACCAGTGGTTCTCAAACTGTGGGTCATGACCCTTTGGGGATCAAACAATGCTTTCACATGATAATAACATACATATACATATATAATACACATATATACACATACAATAATATACATCCAGATAGATATACATTTAGGTATTAGATATTACATTATAATAACAGTAGCAAAAATTACAATTATGAAGTAGCAACAAAACTAATTTTATGGTGGGGCTGTGACTACAACATGAGGAACTGTAGTAAAGGGTCGCAGCATCAAGAAGGTTGAGAACCCCGGCCTTAAGCAAACATTTTCCCATTAAGGACTTCATGAGTTGAGAGATGATCACAGAAGTCGGGGTGGGTGGGGGCGTAATCTGAGCCAACAAGCCAGCCTCCATCTGGCTCCTCTGAGAGCTGATAATCTCCAGGGTGCTGGCTCAGAAGGAATGGTGAGGGGAGCAGCCAGCAGGTGTTTGCTCAGCCAGCTGGGCTTGTCTTGTTTGGGGGGAGGAGGACAACACAGCATCAGAAGCAGCCTGAAGGTTGCCCAGCAACAAGCTGAGCTCCCTCATCTGACCAGGGATCAGGTCCCTGTGTCCAGCCCAAGACTGCAAGGGGGAGCCTCGCGGGGGGGGGGGGTTCCGAAACCCCCTGCAACATTGACTTGGAAGCCTCTACCATCATGGAGAGGGAGCAGTTCCCCCAGCTAGGACTTCTCTCATACACGGGGCCTGGGCTCCAGCAAACAGAAGCATGTAGTCCTTCTCTTAGGGTGGAGGGGACCCCATGACTGCTCCTTCATCTCCCTCCCCCTTTCTCACTGTCCCATCAGATCTACAATGAGATGATCCGGGACCTGCTGAACCCCGCCCTGGGGTACCTGGAGCTGCGGGAGGACTCCAAAGGAGTGATCCAGGTGGCCGGAATCACTGAAGTGTCCACCATCAATGCCAAAGAGGTAAGTCTACAACAACTGGCTAGGGACTGTGGGCAGGACCATCAGGCTAGGGACAACAACTGGCTAGGGACCAAAGCCAGGGAGCTCCTGGGAGAGAGATACCCTGAGTAGTGGCAGGGGAAGTCACATCACCCGTCATGCCCTAACACCCTCACCCTAGTAAGTAGACAGGCCATACCGTTTCTCCATTTACACAGAGACCTGTCCAGAGAGAACTGTCCAGGCCTCCTAGCCCACCCTGGGAAGCTAATAGGTTGGACCTCTCCAAGCTCAGGCTCCTCTCTACAGGGCTCCCAACAGTCACCTGCATCTCTCCTTGCCAGATTATGCAGCTGCTGATGAAGGGGAACCGGCAGAGGACCCAGGAGCCCACAGCTGCCAATCAGACGTCCTCCCGCTCGCACGCAGTGCTGCAGGTGGCAGTGCGCCAGCGCAGCCGGGTCAAGAACATCCTGCAGGAGGTGCGGCAAGGCCGCCTGTTCATGATTGACCTGGCCGGCTCCGAGCGTGCCTCCCAGGTGAGGCCTGCTCCAATGACACAGTGGAGTGAGGGGTCCCCAGAGAGAAGCGATTGATTGGCAGGGGTGATGGCCCTCCAGGGGAGGCCAGATTTTGGAAGAGGAAGGATGTCAAGGAGAGGTTAACTGGATGGGGCAGTTGGAAAAGTAGGGTGTCTCAAAGATGTCAGGATACAAATGGCGTCCCCAGAGTGAGGGGCTGAGCAATGGACCTGACATCTTGAAGGGATGGGCTGCTCAGGGAAGAGGATGAGGAGAGGGAAGAGCAAAGCCTCCTTCCCTGCCATGACACCTCTACCTTCGGGGACCTCAGGAGCGAAGCCATGGTCTACAACCAGAGTCATTGGGGTGTTGTTGGGTAGCTGAGTGAAACTTCAGTAGGTTATCCCACAAGGCTATAGTCATATCCCCTGCTGTCTCCCCAGACACAGAACCGGGGACAGCGCATGAAGGAGGGAGCCCACATCAACCGCTCTCTGCTGGCCCTGGGCAACTGCATCAACGCGCTGAGCGATAAGGGTGGCAATAAGTACATCAACTATCGGGACAGTAAGCTCACCCGGCTCCTGAAGGTACCAGAACAAGCTGGGCCTGGGCGCTGACATCAAGAGTGGGCCTGCCAGACCAAATATAAACAATGTACAGCTATTCCCTCTCGGATTTCAGATGAATCACCAAGTTCATTATGCATCAGTAATGCCTCATGCAATGTTTGAGGCTCCCTTAAGCTGAAACAGTCCATGTTCACTGTTTATCTGAAATTTGATTACAAGCAGGTGCTATCTATATTTCTGGCAATTCTCACCAAAGCACAGGTAGAGAGTGAAGAAGAGCTGTGCCAGGATCTCCTCCCAGGGCTATGAGTCAAAGAGAACCTAGATTGGGGGCCTTTGTGATGGTCAGCCTTATAGCCAATGAAGCTGCATTTTGGGGCCACTTACTCATGGCATGGCCACTCTTTGCCTTCAGTTACAAACACAATATCAACAAGTTCCCAAGCCTTGCTGGGTTCAAGGGCTTCTTCCCACCAGGGCTAAAACCTCCCCGGCGGCTTTGTGAGTTGGGAGGATTACATTTACAGATAAGGAAACTGAGGCACAGACAGGTTAAGGAATTTCCCTGCCGGCTTAAACTTTGTGAGCTCTGAAAACAAGATCCCAGCTGAGGCCTGTGGCTTGTCACAAGGACCTGTCACGAGGACCTGTCATGAGGACCACGTCCACAAGCCAGGGCAGTGGGGATAATTGAAAATGAGCACCACTATATGCACGTGTTCATGTCGTGTGTGCATGCATGCATGCCTCTGTCTGTGTTGTGTACATGTGTGTACACACAGGGAAGGTGTGGCACACAGCCTTGGGGAGCCTCTGGGGGAAGTGGCCTCCAGCACGTCACATCCCTGTCCCCGCAGGACTCACTAGGGGGGAACAGCCGCACAGTGATGATCGCCCACATCAGTCCAGCGAGCACTGCCTTTGAGGAGTCCCGGAATACCCTGACCTACGCTGGCCGAGCCAAGAATATTAGGACTCGGGTGAGGACCCTTGGACTACCCCCAAGGCACACCCTCCTGGACTGAGATTTGAGGTCCTGCGAGGATTCTTGCCAGCCACGCCTCTCTTTCTGCACTGACCTCGTTAGCCAGGCCAACACCACCCCAAGCCCTATTGCCTGCATCCCCAGCCCCAGCCTGCCTGGAGCCCTTGTTCCCCAAAGACCCTCTTCTGCCTCTCACTCCAGGCTTGCCCCCATCCCATCCTTCTACCTTCCCTGCCTCTTCAGAGGTTACTCAGTCCTCTGTATGTCCAAAGCATGTCATCACCATAGTCACGATAAAAGGCTCCCTTAACCTAGTGCCACTCTGAGCGCCGTCACCCACTGTCCCGTTTGACCTCAGAACCAGGCAGGAGTTACTGCTTCCCTACCATACAGTTTAGGATAAGGAAGCTGACGGACATTAAATGACTTCAAAGCTAGTTGAGGACAGCGCTACAGGAGCTGAGTCTACCTGGCTTCCAAGTTCACGGTCAAACTCATGTCCCCTGGCCAGGAAGTCAATCTTAGCCTGCATGGGTATCGGGGGAAGAATGACTGATTTTGAATGAGCCGTCTTCCAATACCTACAACTCCCCCCGACATTGTCATGCAGCCTCCAGGAACTTCAGGGAGACAGGCTACATGATTATAGTGAATACTGCAGCCCAGTATTAGAGGGCAGACACAGGAGAATCAGGAGTTCAAGGTCATCCTCGGTTACACAATGAGTTCAAGGCTAACCTGGGCTACATGAGACCTATGTTTTTTTTTAAAAGCAAGTAATTATTTAATTGATGCTAACAGTAGGTGCCAAGGCAAGCGAGGGAAAGGAGAAGTAGGAATGAGCTGGCTGTCGTGGGTATGGAGAGACCAGCAGAATTGCCTGGCTAGAACAGGGCACTCACACAGAAACAGAGTCCAAAAAGAAAAAGAAAATCTCGGGGCCCGAGTGATGGTTTAATGGTTCAGAGAGCTTGCTGATCTTCCAGAGGACCTGAGTTCAGATCCCAGCACCCACATCGGGCATTTAACAATTGCCTAGAGTTCCAGTCCCAGGGGACCTTACCCCTTCTTCAGGCACCCATGCGCACACGCACAGACGCACACGCATACACATAAAGTAAAAGATAAAATCTGGGGGCAGGGAGAGAAAAGAATCCAAGGGGCAAGATTTCAATACCCTGTGAAGGAATGAGCTCCTTAGGCAGTAGGGAGCCACTGAGGTTGAAGAGTAGGCTTGGAACTTTAGGGTTACAGGTCTAACAGAGGCACGCAGAAATGATAGGAGGCTGTGGGGATTGGAGGCAAAGAGGACAGACATTGCTGTCACTGAAAAGGACTGGCAAAGGAGAGAAAAGAGAAAGGCGGATCCCACAGGCAGGCCTGGCTCCTGGGGAGGCCATACCCCCTCATCCCTCATCCTGGGCTCCCGACAGGTGAAGCAGAACCTGCTCAACGTCTCCTACCACATCGCTCAGTACACCAGCATCATCGCGGACCTGCGAGGCGAGATCCAGAGACTCAAGTGCAAGATCGACCAGCAGGCGGGGCGGGGCCAGGCCCGGGGCCGCCTGGACCGGGGTGACATTCGCCATATCCAAGGTATGCACATGCCCCTGCAGGTCTGGAGGTGAGAGCATCTCTCAACACCCCTCTCCAGGCGGCCTTATGAGGTTCTAACCCTGGCTCCTCTGGCTGAGCGGCCCTGGAGCCGTCCCCTGTGATATGGGACCACACCTCTATTTTGCAGAGCTGTAGATGGAATGGGATGGTCTGAGGAAATTACATGGGAGCTGCCCTGTGGGGCCCAGAAGGCACCACTCACTGAGGCTTTGGTTTCCCAAAAGATAGCAGAGAAACAGGGATACCCTTTTGTAGTCGACACAAGGATGCTGTGAGGGCTAGCACAATCTTAGTTTGTGTGGAAGAGCAAGAGTCGTGGGGCTGCAGTCTGAAGATGCATTATGGGAGGGTGTGTGTGTGTGTGTGTGTGTGTGTGTGTGTGTGTGTGTGTAAGGAGAGGAATCTAAGAAGCTGGAAGTGGAAGCGGTGGTCTAGGAAGAAACTGGGGGACAGAGCCCCGGGTCAGCTTGGGCTGGCCCCTGTGCCGACTCCACTCCCACTCCTCAGCTGAGGTACAGCTACACAGCGGGCAGGAAGGGCAGGCGGAGATGGGACAGCTTCGGGAGCAGCTCATCGGCGCCTTCCACGAGCAGATGGATGTACGGCGGCGCCTGCTGGAGCTGGAGAACCAGGCCATGGAAGTCCAGATTGACACCTCCCGGCACCTACTCACCATCGCGGGGTATGCTTTCCCTGACCCGGGACCCTCCAGCCCCACCCCAGATTCAGGTTTGTCATGGAGGGAGGAGCCTGGAACATAGAAACACAATGCCCTGCCCCTTGAGCCGAATCTTGTGTGTATTTCTCTCTTGGCGGGGACGGCTGGCAGCTGGGAGCATGAGAAGTCACGTCGGGCTCTCAAGTGGCGGGAGGAGCGAAGGAAGGAATCCTACACCAAAGACGACAGCGAGAAGGACTCAGACACAGGAGATGAGCCGGATAACCTGGAGCCACCAGAGGTGGCGTCAGCTCGGGAAAACATCGCCGCCCTGGTGGGCGAACAGAAGAAGCTGCGCAAGCAGAAGGTATACGGGGTGGGGTAGAGGGGTGGTTTGGGGGCGGGGGTGTGGTCAAGAGGAGGGGCGGAGACCAGAGAGCTCAAGCCACAAATCCTGGGTGACCTTGCTGAGTTTCTACATCTCTGTGTGTCTCATACTTCTAAAATGGGAGGGCCCATGATGGTGCCCGAATGGAGTCTCTGGAGACAGTTCTAAGTTAATGCTTGGCATAATACAAAGACTAAGGACATGGTAGTCAATATAATAACAGATTTTTTTTTAACCTTCTTTGGTGGAAACAAAAGGGCATGGTTGAATCAAGTGGGCACACAGGTGCCGAATAGTTTGCGAGACTATTTGAGGGCTGGTCTGGGTCTGGAGCGTCCCTCAGAAGGCCTGAGGCCAGGGCCTGGCTGGGCAGGTGGGACTAGCCTAGCGCTGACCTGTGCCGCGGTCCCCGCAGCTAGCGCTGGAGCAGCGCTGCCGGGAGCTGCGAGCGCGGGGCCGGCGCCTGGAAGAGACGCTGCCTCGGCGCATAGGCTCCGAGGAGCAACGCGAAGTGCTCAGCCTGCTGTGCCGCGTGCACGAGCTGGAGGTGGAAAACACCGAGATGCAGTCGCACGCTCTGCTCCGTGACAGTGCTCTGCGCCACCGCCGCGAGGCCGTGCGCCGCCTGGAGCAGCACCGCAGCCTCTGCGAGGAGATTATTCAGGGACAGCGGCAGATCATCGACGGTAGGGCCAGCCCAGCACGGGCCTGGAGCATTGTTTGAGGGACCAGGGGACCATGCCGAGCTCTCAGCTCCCCTTCCCTCACATACAGACTTCAATCTGGAGATTCCCCGGCACCTGGAGGAACTCTATGAAGTCTACCTTCGGGAACTGGAGGAGGGCAGCCTGGAGCGGGCCACCATCATGGACCGCGTGGCCTCCAGGGCTCTACAGGTGGGCGCTTGGACCAGCCTAAATTCGCTGACATGGGGATCTCATGAAGCCAACCAAGTTCCAAGAGTTGGCTTCTCCCTCTATCATATCTCTCTCTCTCTCTCTCTCTCTCTCTCTCTCTCTCTCTCTCTCTCTCTCTCCCTCCCTCCCTTGATGGAGGAAGGTCATTGGTTGATTAAATAAAGAAGATGCTTGCCCTGATAGGTTAGAACGTAGGTGGGAGGAGCAGAATGCTGGGCGGAAGAGGAAGTGAGCTCAGAGACTCAACAGCTCTCCTCTCGGGGGGCAGA
>NC_022014.1:77795261-77806853 GCF_000317375.1 Microtus ochrogaster
GTAGACCAGGCTGGTCTCGAACTCACAGAGATCCGCCTGCCTCTGCCTCCCGAGTGCTGGGATTAAAGGCGTGCGCCACCACTGCCCGGCTAATTGATTGATTTCTAAAAATCAAGGAGAAAGGGACCTAATGCTCTAATGGGTTCAGACCGTTGAGCTGCGTCACTAACACTGCCTGGTAGACCCCAAACTGCTGAGGACCCAGAGGACAGGCCCGGAGCCCTCCAGAGGTTGTCACTCTGTTGCTACTGGGGCCAAGTCTTCTTTCTGCTCACCTTTATCATTGTCCTTCCCCACCCTCCACCCCACAGGACAGCTCCTTGCCCAGAATCACTCGGCCTGGGACCACACTAACCCCGGACTCTGACCTGGAGAGTGTGAAGACACTGAGCTCTGAGACCCAGCGCCCCCAAAACAACACCCTACCCCCGCTCATCACAGACAGGTGAGGCTTCCTGATAGCTACCTAACCTGTGTGCGCAGTGTCAACCCCGGAAAGGGCTCAATAGGGAAGACGGTGTCAGAAACAGTGAGGTGGTGGCAGGGGTCTGCAGCCGGGATCTGTAGGTTCTCTCTAGGGTGGGGGTGGACTTTGGTGTGACTTTCCTGGTTAACAGCTGCCTCCTTCTGTTCCTCTGCCAACTGCAGTGAGTCCTACCATGTGTTCAAGGCCAGTCCCGGGGCCTGGCAGGCAAAGAATTCCTCTGTGCCCACTCCACCTCCCATCCAGGTGGGCACCCTGGTGACCCAGCAGGTGAGTTCTGGGTGCCCCAAATGATGGGTGGATTTCTGTCCAAAAAGGCTAGCACCTCCAAGACCACACAGCCCTCTGTAGAGTGCAGTGTGGGGTCCCTGTTGTCTACAAGGCCTTCCCCTTTCCAAATGGTTCACCCCCTAGGCCCTACCACAGGACAGCCTGGGCAGCCAGATCAACTCTTCCCCGGACAGCAGTGAGAATCTGTCAGAGATCCCCCTGTCCCATAAAGGTGGGTGTGCCCTACACGTCACATGCCCTGGCTCCCATTGCTCGACATTGTCTAAACTGCTCAGATGACCAAGCCCGAAGCTCCTTCCTTCTCTCTGCCCCTGCTGAAGGTACCCATTCATTGGCTGTACCAGAAGGACTAGCCACCTGCTAAGGACACACAGAAGATGGGGAACAATGAGAAATTAAAATAGGGACACTTGGCCAGGCATGGTGGCATACACCTTTAATCCTAGCACTAGGGAGTCAGAGGCAGGCAGATCTTTGTGAGTTCAAGGCCATCCTGGTGAGCTTCCAGGAAGCTACACAGAGAAACCCTGTCTGGAAAAACCAAAAAAGAAAAAAATTAGGGACCCTTTTCACCCCTTTCCTACTGGATTCTAGCAAATTCTTTTAGAATCTCTGCTCCCTAGACAATTAAACTAAAACCATAAAAACATCGTCTAAACCATGTGGAGGTTTCATTTTTTATTTTGGGATGAGGTCTAAGTTGCCGAGTTGGCCAGCCTTTGCTTTTTGTTTTGTTTTGTTCTTAAGAATAGGGTCTCACTATGTAGCCCAGGCTATCCTGGAACTCACTACATAGACCAGGCTGGCCTCAAACTCACAGAGATCTGCCTGCTTCTTGTCTTCCAAGTGCTGGGATTAAAGGTGTGTGGCACCATGTCCAGTCAGTCTTGAACTTCTGATCTTCCCACCTCAGCCTCCCGAGGAGCTAAGATCACAGTCCTATGACATCAGTCTAGAATCCCAGCGTCTCAGTTAATCTTTGAAGTAGCCCCAGAACATTCGTTTTGCCCATTTACAAATGAAATTGAGGTTCTGAGGGGACAACCCAAGTTTCTCAAAGAGCTAGCGAGTTAGGGTTCTGGGGGTGAAACCTGTGAGTCCTGGCTCTTGCTCACTTTTTTTTTTTTTTTGTGGTTTTTCGAGACAGGGTTTCTCTGTGGCTTTGGAGCCTGTCCTGGCACTAGCTCTGTAGACCAGGCTGGTCTCGAACTCACAGAGATCCACCTGCCTCTGCCTCCCGAGTGCTGGGATTAAAGGCGTGCGCCACCATCGCCCGGCCTCTTGCTCACTTTTGACCTCTGAAGAAGGGGTGTGGGAAGTGGCCTTGACCTTAAGTTGGGTATCTGTTGTAGAGAAAAAAGAGATCCTGACCCGGACTAAGTGTATCTCGGTGAAGGCCGCCCAGCGGCGCTCCCGGGCGCTGGGATCGGAGGGGCGCCACCTGCTGGCACCTGCCACAGAGCGCAGCAGCCAGTCGCTGAACTCGTTGAGCGAGGCTGACGATGTTCACCCCTCGGGTCCGCTGGCCTGCAAGCGGCCGCCCAGCCCCACACTGCAGCATGCTATCAGCGAGGACAATCTATCCAGCAGCACCGGCGAGGGCCCCTCTGGGGCAGTAGGACCTCGAGGTGATGGCACTGGACCCTGGGTGCGTGGTCAGAAGAAAAGCCTCAACAAAAAAAGGGAGGAGTCACTGGAGGCGAAGAAGAGGAAGCGGAGGTCTCGGTCCTTCGAGGTCACAGGACAAGGGGTGAGGCCAGACTCAGGGGGGAGATGCCTGCGTCCACTCCTAATGGGTGAGGGTCTGAGGACTAGCTCCCTCCAGAACCTACAGGACACTACACCCAGAGGCCCTGATCTGAAACACAATCCCCAGCCTGATAAAGTAGCTAGGACCGGGTTCTGTAGCTGAGCGCTAGGCGTCTCTCCATCTATTTTCACGGTTTCCCAACTGTACAGCTGTCTCGTCCCAAGACACACCTGCTGGGGCCTCATCCCTCAGAAGGTATTTCAGACCGGAGGATGCCAGCGTGTGGGCGGCCATCCCCTGGTGTCAGAAATCTGGGAAAGGTCACACTTCCTCTGGCCAAGGTCAGATTTCCTCCAAGCCAGAACACAGGTCAGTACCAACAAAGGAGGAATTGAGGTGGGAGAGGCCTTGACCAGCTCAAAGGGGAAACCTGCAGGGTTCTTGCCGCTAGCTGGAACTATGGTTTCCAGAGCGATATGGGCGGGGTTAACTGGGATTGATCCCCTAAGAAGTTCAAGACGGCTGGATGTTGTGGGGAGGGAAAGCACTCCTCAGCAACTGATGCTGGCTTTTCCTCTGTCATAGGCTCTGGAAACCCCTCACCCCTTCCTGTTCCCCCCAACCCAGCTGCTGTTTCCCGCAGAGCCACACGTGGGCCCAGCTTGCCCCACGGTTCAAGCACCCTTGGCAAAGATGGCCGCCTCCGCCATAATTGAGCGGCCCCGGCGCCTACTCTTTGGCCTGCAGCACTGACTGGGAGGTGGGAGCTGGACAGATGAGGATCCCATGAAGCAAGGGCGTAGGGGACTGGGCTCCCATGACCCGGAATCAGTTCATGCTCAATGCCACTAGAAAGAGAGACTGAGCCCCACCGGCTTGGCCTCCCAGCCCTGGACAGAACACTGTTGCCAAATCCTTGCACAGACCTGGGGCCAATCTTGGCTTCAGCAGTGGGGGAAGAGGAGGAGCTGTTAGTGAAATGGGGTTCCAAGGCCCACCGTGGGCACGGGTGGGACTTGGGGGTGGGGAAGGAGTCACGGGACTTCACACATGGTGGGGAGGGGTGGGGAGGGAGTCTAGTTTTATAACTTCTCTGTTGCTTTTTTATTTCTGACATTCCTTTAAATAAAGTCCTACGGGGGTTTTTGATGGTTTCTTACGAGTTTTCAGTATGTGCCGTGGCCGTGCCTGGTTCTAAGATTCCTACAGTTCCTGGCCTGTTCACTCCCCAGCACACCATCTCCTTTGGCACAAACCTACCAAACATCTGCGGAATGCATGTTTTCCTCAAGATGATAAGACTGTCCCTCCCCAGAAGGATGGGGTTAGAGCAAGGTCTCATTTGTGGCTGTCTCTCAAGGGCCTTTCCACTGACCTGAACCCCTCCCCAAGAGCCACTTGATGTAGGCGGTGACAGAAAGTCTCTCAAGCTAAAGGGACCGTTGCCCACTGGAGGTGGCAGCTGAGAGAACACCTTCACCTCCAGATGTGAATATTCAAAAGGGAGATTGCTCACGTTGGCTGTCAATCCCTGAGCTGTCAGTCACTGACTGTTAATCACTGAGCATTAGTTCGTCTTCCCTGCCCTAATCCATGTCTGGATGGGAATCCTCAGGGAAAAGCTCAGGGGAGGGCATTGTGAACCCCAGACTTTTGAGACCACCCGCCGAGTCGCTTCAGGCCCTGGCCTCTCTAAGCATGGTTTTATTATGGAGCAAGAACGCTGCCTTCCAATCAACTGGAAAAGACATTTCTGAAACAACAGACACCCTGTCTACCACATTCGCCTGCCTTCCATCCCCCGGCCCCAACCAGCCGGACCCAAGGCCCAGGCTGGCAGTCGCTTCCACATTTGCCTATCCCTCCCCAGACCCTGGAGCACCATTCAGGCCAGGCCTTTATTTCTCAAACACGGGCTAACTGGGAGTCCTGATGAGGGTGTGGTAAACGGGCTTGACAATGAGATGGAGATGCAGTGCATTCTCCACCAGGTACTCCGAGTTGCGCCTCTGCAGATCTGCGTGGACCAGGAAGTCGCCAGCCTCCTCGCTGCTCTGATGGAAGCTGTAAGCGTGGCGGACCAGGAGGCGGCCCTGATGGCGCGCACCCACCAGCACGGTCTTCTGGAAGCTCACGCCTGCCGCATCTCCACTGCTGCTGGCCGGCGTGACCACCAGCCGTGGTCTTCCGTCCTCGGGGCGTGCAGCGGGCAACGCAGTGCCCGCTGCGTCCGCGTAGACGGGCCGCAGGCTGACGGGCAGCCAACGCGGGGAGAAGAGCACGTTCCAGGTAATCCGGCGACCCGCGTCATGGCCGCTCGGACCTAGTTGCGTCTGGAAGCTGGTGCTGCGATCGTCGCGAGCCGGGTTGTTGATGACCCACGGGGCGCCCCAGGCAGGCGCGAGGTAGTTGCGCGGCAGGAAGGCGCTGCCGTTCACGTGGAAGAACTTGGCGTAGTGCAGCGGCGAGGCGGCGTGGAATTGGTAAGCTTGCAGCAGGAGGTCTGCCACTGCTGGGCCGTGGCGCGCCAGCGCAGCCGAGCGCGCCTGCAGCTGGAACAGCTGTGCGGGCGGGATCATTGGGTAGCGGATGGCTCGCAGCGCTCGCTCGGCCACTGTGGGGGGCGGCCGCGCGCGACCCAGCCACGCCTCCAACGCGTGGAACAGCTCCAGCTCATCCTGCAGCACCAGGTCCGAGCGCTGCAGGAGCTGCGCCAGCAACTCGGGGCTCACGGCGCCCCACTCGGCGCTCCCCGCCACGGCCGAAAGGTTCCAAGCCAGGAACTGCAGGCAGCTCTCACGCAGAGCTTCATCCCCGGTGCTCACTGCATAGTGGTACCAGCCCACAGCTGGACCCGCGCCTCCAGCCAGATGCACACGCATGTAGTCAGCCACACCTCGCTGCAGGGATGCCACACGGTACTTGGTGGCCAGTCTGTGCAGTGGGATAGCCTGAGCCAGCAAGATGGTCAGCTCACCGCAGTACAAGTACCTGCAAGGGAGTTGAATAATGGGCCCTTTAAGATGGCTCAGCAGTCGACAGCACTTGCCCAGGGGACCAGAATTGGGTCCCCAGCATTGGGTGCCTCGAAACCATCTGTTAACTCCAGCCCTCTTCAGACTGGAGGAGGGCACCCATTTTCACATGCTGGGGGAGGGGAAAGAAACTAATAATAAGATTTAAAAATAGAAATAGGGGCAAGGCAGTGGTGCTGCACGCCTTTAATCCCAACACTCTGGAGGGAGAGGCAGACAGCTCTCTGAGTTCAAGACCAGCCTGGTCTACAGAGTGAGTTTCAGGGCAACCAGGACTACACAGAGAAACCCTGTCTCAAAAAAACATTATCATAATCATCACTATCATCAAAATAGGAAGATCAACAGTGTTGGATCTGGACAAGGCCACCTGCTCCATCCCTAGTTCGTTTTCCCAAAACACAGCCTATTTTGTAATCAGGCGCTAACAGGTTGAATGGGTCCTGAGGCCTCCTGTCTTTCCCTCTTAAGTTCCCTCCCAGCTTATTCAAACAACTTCTAGCTTCTGGTGTTGTGGAAATCACATGTATTTAACGAGCATCTCCTAGATGTCTAACTATAAGCTAAAATGAAAACAAGCCGCTGATAACCTCGGAGTCCACAGTCTGGATTTAGGTGCCCATCTGACCTCCTCCTTGCCACTAGACAAGGCAAGTCCTTTAACTTAGGTAAATCTTAAACTTACCTAGGAAAGGGGAAGAGCCCCTCTCTGGAATATTGTTACAGAGAGAGGCCGTGAAAAATCGTGCTACAGAGTACACAGCCAACCCAGGCTACTTCCTATGCCCGGATCCCCTCCTCTTTGCAACTGGGTCTTTCTTGCTTTCCAGTTTCCCTTTCCTTGTTCGCTGTTTTACTGTCTCTGGCTCTCTTACAGTACTGCCCCCCTTATTCTTCCTGGCAGGCCCACTGGCACACAGCACCCCACTAGGCCCTATGGAAAACCCTTCTCTTTTTATCCCTCTTCCTGATGCTTGGAACTTGGAAGTGATGTCTGGGATCTGCAGCCACCTTGTCAAAGCCATCAGAGTAGGGTTTTACCTCCTTAGACTATTTTACAAGTCTTTCCCTGTGCAGGAAGCAGAAAGGCAACACAGACCTAGCTAACCTTTTTGTTCCATAGCCCTGTGGTTCCAAAGCCATGTGCAGGGTTAAGAAATGGCTGGTCTCTGCCTGGAAAGGTGGCTCAGAGGTTAAGAGCACTGACCTTCCGGAGATCCTGAGTTCAATTCCCAGCAACCACATGGTGGCTCACAACCATCTGTAATGAGATCTGGTGCCCTCTTCTGGCCTGCAGGCATACATGGAGGCTGAACACTGTGTACATAATAAATAAATAAATAAATCTTAAAAAAAAAAAGAAAAGAAATGACTAATCTCAACCCTAAGACTTTAAAGAGACCATCCAATGATCTGTCATAAACTCTCTTGGCCTGGTTTGTAAGTAGCTCAGAAGGGACTCCCAAGGGCAGGAAGTGGTACAAAGGCTCACAACAGGGAAGGCAGTGGAAGCAGGGACAAAGGAGCTGAGTGTTGTGTGTCATGCTATGACTTTTGAAAGTAGATATAATAACCTCTAAGGCCAGACTTCTGTGACCCTGGAGGTGTAGAAGTTGGGGGGCTGTGGACAAAGTGCAGCATGGTGTCCTTCCCCTACATACCTGATGAACTTGTCAAAGACAGCAGCGCAGTCCCGGGGTTCCTGCAGCAGCACCTCGCTCTGGTTACTCAGCAGCTCACGGAAAAGCTCACTGTGCATCCCCAGCAACAAGCGGTGGGTGTGGAAGGCTCGGACCTCATCGGTGCCCACAGCCTGCACTCGCAGGACGACGTCACTGGCGTTGCCCTGCTTCAGCAGGTCCTGCAGTCTCTGGAGCAGCATCTGGGAGTGGTTGATGGAGGTGCCTGCTGCCTCC
The DNA here is from genome assembly GCF_000317375.1 of Microtus ochrogaster. Lineage (NCBI taxonomy): Eukaryota > Metazoa > Chordata > Mammalia > Rodentia > Cricetidae > Microtus > Microtus ochrogaster. The sequence goes on from NC_022014.1 coordinate 77,802,738, forward strand.
CCACTGACATCGGCTCTCTGAGCTGCAGCAAGAAGAGACATAACATAACCTCAGCAGCCACGGGGCCTGCAAAGGGACCAAAGGGTTGACATATGAGCCAGCATGTGGGAGAAGGGTCTGAAGCCCAGGGAGGGAGCTGTGTGCACACATGAAATACATGAGTATCCAAGAGTTTGTCCTGGTTGGGCATGGTGGCCCCACGCAGACGTAGGAGTTAAGGCCTCAGAAGCAAAGTGGGCTCTGGTCAGGAAGAAACTGTGGAGCGTGAGCTGTTGTCCATGAGACTAGACCTTCAGGGGAAGGCGAAGAAAACTCTGGGTCCCCACCTCTCTCAAAAATGTGTCAGAAGTGGCACACTTTAGTGTGTTCACTGCACTTTTCCTGTGGCTGCTGTGTGGTAACGAGTTAGCCAAACCCATTTCTCACGTTTTCTCACGCTCGGGAAAGCTTAGAGGAGCAGAACAGACATGTAGCAAGTATATAAATGAAAGGGTGAGACAGGAGGATTGCCCTGAGTTCAGGGCCAGCCTAGGCTACATAGAAAGTATCAGATCAAGGGTTATTGCTTAGCAAGGCCCAGTATATAAAGGGGGGGGGGGGTATCTGGTGGCTCAGCCAGTAATGGTACCCGCCGAAACCATGAATTAGATACTGGGGACCCACGTGGTATAAGGAGATAACTGATTCCTGAAAGTTGTCCTTTGACCTCCACCTGTGTCCAGTGGCACACGAGCACACACACATACACACTCACACACACACACACACATACGCACACACACACACGCACAAGGTAAACTAAATAAAATATGATTAAGGAGGGGATGGATCCTGGAGACAGAGAGAGAGTGAGAGCACTCCCTTGGTAAAATGATTGACATATAAGCTTGAGTACCAGAATTCTATCCCTAGAAGCCAGGTTAAAAAAAGCTGGTTGTGGTTGCACGTGCTTACAGTCCCAGGACTGTGGAGGCAGAGGCTCCCTGCTCAGCCAGCTCATCCTCATCAATGGACCCCAGGTTATTAAGGAACCATCTCAAAATACAAGGTAGAGTAGATGGGTAGATGGTGCCTGAGGAACCGTACCTTGACCCTCTGACTTCTACATGCACATTCATCACACACACACACACACACACACACACACACACACACGCGCACTATAAATATATATAAAATTGGAAAATAACTAAATGCACAAGTGAGCACTCTGAAGCCAGCCAGGGAAAGAATACACAGAGACAAAGGGAGACGCCCCTAGGGACCCTTGGTGGGAGTGGGCTTGTGGGGCTGGGAAGAACAAAGCTGAGACAGCAGGCATGGGTTTTCTTTCTGTCTTTCTTTCTCTGTTTCTTTCTTTCTGTTTCTTTTTAGGTTTTTTTGAGATGGAGTCTCTCATAGCTCAGGCTAGCCTTGAACTCATTACTAACTAAGGTTGGCCTTGAATTCTTAATCCTCCTCCCTCTCACATGCTGGGATTACTGGCATGCACTACCACATCCAACTGGCAAGCTGTGAGACAGATAAGGGACCCAAGGAAGTACCATGGGCTGCTGAAGGAATAGGTAACTGAGGGTTGAAGCTGGCGTCCCCCATCCAGGGAGGCTGTGGGGGTCACATGGGGACACAAACTGTATTCTAGAAAAGACAGCCCCCAGACAGAGCAGGGCAGGGAGCCTGCTAAGTGAGAAAAGAGGGTGTCTAACAGTTTGAGAACTGCAGAAGAGCACCGGCAGACAGCTCCTGCGCATGTGAGCGCGCACACACGGAGGGCACGTGGCTTATGTGTGGATGGTTGAAAGGAAGGCTCACAAGAGTGACCATCTGTGTGTGGGAGAGGGAGACCCAGCAAGAAAGGGAGCAGCTGCTGGTGAATTTCCCAGCCCTGCCTCCCCAGCTGTCACTCTGAAGGACCTGAATGCTGATGAAGATGACGTCCCCGTGCGGCCTCTGCCTGAACCCAGCTGCCTGAGATGATGAATAGTGCGTCTTTTGTCATTAAGACCCCTGCCTGCTGCCCAGCCCCTCTTTCCCTGGGGAGGCTGTCCACCCCTTCTCCCTTCTGAAGACCTGTCCTTGGAGATGTCCGGTCTCTGGGTGTTCTCCGTGGCTGACTGGACCGCGCCACCTCCTGGCCAAACCTAGGTAGCTCCTAGGAGAAGTTCTTGCCCCCACCCCTTGCCTTTTTCCTTACCAAGAAGCTGACCCCCTCACAGCCCACTCACCTGCACGAGTGGCCAGTCCCACCAAGGCCAGTGTAGCCCAGAAGCTTCCCCAGGACCCAGGCTTGCAGTGGCCTTTCCTAAGCATCTTGGTGTTCTGTCCCTAAGTCTACTGCAGGGACAGTCAAGTCCGGAGCACTCCAGTCCCATCCTTCCTCCTTATATAGGATCCAGCAAGGGGACTGTACCCCCTTCCTTCCCAGCCTCCCTCCCCTACCAGTCTCTGCCATGGATTGGTTGAAGCTGGCCCCTACTGTTGCCTAGGCAACTAGTTAAGCCAGAGTGTGGCAGCCCCGGGGGCTATTGTGCAGGCCTGGGCCCCCAAGGGGAACAGATCCGGACACCCTCCTCCCCCACCTCTCCGGACAACCCAGCAAGGCTAACTGCTCCTCTCTGGAGAAGTTTAAGCTTTCTGAAGGGCAAGCAAAGAGCTTCGGGACCCCTGGCAGCCACCAGCCCCAAGGCCCCAGCCCCCAGGCCCAGCCTCCATCCTGGCACAGGGCATTACTTGGCAGTGTCCTGGTGAGCTGGCTGCAAAGGGAAAGACTGGAAGAAGCGAGGAAGAGCTGGCTCAGGGTTCTGCCCCTCCCCCTCTCCCATTTTCGGGTGAGCCAGTTCTCCAGAGGAGAGGATAAGGACCTGGAATGGGGGTATGGAGCAATGGGGACTGTTCTCATGCTGTTTGTGAAGCTCCTTCTATTCTGGAAAGGGTGAGAGGCCCTTAGTGAAGCCGCACAGGGACTACCATCTCCCACCAGGGACGCAGCCTGTTTCCCTACCCAGACAGCCCGAGACTTTAGTCCACCCCATGCGTGGCCCCACTCCTCAAGATTCCCTCCCTAGATGGTGTCTCTCACCGGCTTCTGACTAGTTTCTAGCCTTGCCCTTCCCAAAGTTCCAAGAAGACGTGCGGGCAAACGTGGCACTGTAGTTCATGTATAGGGAAACAGAGGCAGGGAGCTAGATTTCAGTCTCGGTTAGACAACACAGGGATATGTTCTGACAACAAAGACAATGGAGACGTGGGGTCCAGAATCCCTTGAACGTGTATGCATGCCTGTGTGGGTAGTGTGTGTTTGTGTGTACATATGTGTTCATATGCATATGTGTTTACACTTGTATGTGTGTGTGTTGTTAAGACAAAGACAATGGGGAGGGGAGGGTCTAGAGTCCCATGGATGTGTGATGTCTAGGTGGGTAGTGTGTGTTCATATGTGTGTGATGTGTGTATATGCATGTGTTTGCATTTGTGTGTGTGCGTGCACATGTGTGTGCTAAGATCTTACCTTTGCATGGAATCCACAGGATTTGCCCCCTTTCCTTGTGAGAGAGACGCCCTTGAGGCTGACATATGGGAATAAGTGGATCCTGGGAGATCTGAGTTTCTCAGAGGCCAGATCCCACTCTGGCGATGTGTTGGAACTTCTTGCCTTTGCCCTCTGGATCCCAGGGACCACCTTCATGTATTGAGTTCTGTCTTCTTCTGGTGTGGGGAAACCCAACAGTTTCACCTCCTCCTGGAGCCATAGAGAAAGCAAGAATTGGGTCTGGCACCAAGCTTGTCCGGGTTGGCAGAATCGGAGCTGTCCGGCTTAGCGGAAAGCCTCCCGGCTCTCTCACGCCTGGTCTCTCCTGTTCAGATGGACCATCCATCTCCCACTGGCTGCCTGCCTCCCCTTCCTGTAGACTGTACCACACCTAGGCTCAACTGAAACAGGCTGAGCTGAAGGCAGATCGAATTAATACAGGCCAATTGGTATAAAATAAAACAACTTTAATATAAATAGCACACTCACGCAACCGAAGTTCCCGCGATGCCCAGAAATAGGAGACAGGAAGAAGGGGTTACCAGCGTTTGTGCACCCCAATTTATAGACAGGAAGAAGGCTGTCCC
>NC_022014.1:77807488-77808083 GCF_000317375.1 Microtus ochrogaster
CAGGCGTGTGCCACCACCGCCCGGCTCCCATGGATTCTAAGATTCTAATTTCCCTCGTTCCTGCCTCTCTTCCAATGATTTAGGAACCAACAGACTGGATGAAGCTTGCATCACCACAATGTGTGCAATCATATGTGCATATGCGTGCTGTGTATTCATACATGTGGTGGGAGTGTCTAGGGGCAGAATATGTACAGCAGAGTGCTCAGCCTGCACTGAGGTGACAGATGGACAGATGGACAACACCACAGTTTAGTCTCTGTCCTCCCCTCCACCACCACCGCAGTCTGGAAGCTCCATCATTCCGTGAGCACAAGTCTGAAGATCTCATAAGCAAGAACGGTCCCCAGAGAGGGGCCTGCGGAGTGCGACTTCCTGCCCAGGGTCCACATGCATCGCCTAAGGGATTTGTCTACGCTCATCCAGAGCTGGCCCAGCCAGGGCGTTAAGTGTCCATAAGCTCAGAATAGCTTTTCCGGAAAGCTAGGTCAGCCCCAGTGAATGATCTCTATGTAGCAAGGTATCTCAAGAGGGTCTTGAAGCAACGGGAAACTTCTGCAGTCATGGACAGGGAGGGTGGCTTCAAGAACTACAA
>NC_022014.1:77808233-77813260 GCF_000317375.1 Microtus ochrogaster
CCAGCCTGGTCTACAAAGGGATTTCCAGGACAGGCTCCAAAGCCACAGAGAAACCCTGTCTCGAAAAACAAAAAACAAAAAACAAAAAAAAAGAACTACAAAGGTGAGGATCGCTCAGGCACTGAGCTTGAGGAGACATGGAGGATGGGTGGACCTGAGGCCCAGCCTGCTTCCACCTAAAGGTCTCCTCACACCTGTGATGTCATCTGCCCTCTCATGAGTGGCTCAACTCACTGGGGGATAGGCACTCTTGCGAGTTTAGACTCCAGGCTCAGTATACCCTGTAGGCTCACTAAAAATAAAAGAAAGGCTGGACGAGGTGGCAGGAGGAGGACTGGGGATTCATGGCTGGTCTCTGCTACACAGGGAGCTTAGGGCTAGCCTGGGCTACCCATCCCAAAAGGGGAGAACATCTTTTCCTAAAGTCACTCACAAGCTATGGGCAGCTCACGGTCTCACAGCTTCTTTCCTCTTCTGTTGTGGAATACTAGTTTAATATGTGTTACATTTGTTTATGCCGTGGAACATTTGTTGAAGATGCAAAGGTGTGTTGCATTCTTTTTTTTTAATATTTATTTATTATGTTATACAATATTCTGTCTGTGTGTATGCCTGCAGGTCAGAAGAGGGCACCAGACCCCATTACAGATGGTTGTGAGCCACCATGTGGCTGCTGGGAATTGAACTCAGGACCTTTGGAAGAGCAGGCAATGCTCTTAACCTCTGAGCCATCTCTCCAGCCCCGTGCTGCATTCTTTTATGTTGCATTTGTTTAACTCCATGAAGCAGTGTTACTTTGCCTGTCTAAAACACCTGACTGACCTAATGAATAGCTGACTGGCCAATAGCTAAGGCAGGAGAAAGGATGGGTGGGGTTGGCAGGCAGAGAGAATAAATAGGAGAAATCTAGGCCAAGACAGATGAGAAGAAAGAGTGAGAAAAGGAGGAGAGGAAGATGCCAGGGGCAAGCCACAGAAGCAGCCACCGAGTAAGAAGAAAAGAAAGGTAGGTATATAGAATAGAAAAAGGTAAAAGCCCAGAGGTAAAAAGTAGATGGGATAATTTAAGAAAAGTTGCCTAGAAAGGAGCCAAGCTGAATCCGGGCATTTATGAGTAAGAATGAGTCTCCGTGTATTTATCTGGGAACTGAGTGGTGGGTCCCCAAAGGAAAAACAAAGACCGTCTACAGTGTTCAGCACCCTTGGTCATGTCCTCCATCCAACACGGTCAGCTATCTGTCCACGGACCTCTCCTCCCTGGAGCCTCAGCTTACTGCGGCCTCTTCTCCCTAGCACATCGTGTAAGGGAACGAAATAGAACAGTCCTGGGGGAGACAACAGGAAGGACCAACCTGAGTTCGGATCCAGATGCCACATCTGTGGGATCACCACCAACATGCTTGTCTTCTCTGCTCCCTGGTCTTCTCGTGTGTCGGTGCCGGTAGGCAATTAGCTAGTGGGGTTGCCATGAGGATGAGCAGTGGAGGGATAAGCAGATGTGTGACCCACGTGGTGCTCCCACCAGGTAGCTCTGGATGGATGGGTGGTGGCTAAAGATATAGAGTGACCCACCCTGGCCACTGATGCAGGTACAATGTAGGAAAGGCCACTTAACCTCTGAACAGGCTCTGTGCCTGGTGATGACCTGGTGACCCTATCCCTGCCACCATGGCCATTCCCTGTGTGACTGTGTTGACAGTACTGTCCCCCTGGCTGCAGATCCTGCAGACCCCAGCTCTTGTTTTGTGGAGTTCAGTGCTATTGACAAGCATAACATCTTCTGGAGGTATGAAGGGTCCTGGGACCCCCATGTCCCTGAATTAAAGCATTTTCTGTCTTCACCTTCACCCTAAGGATTCAAGAAACAATTTAAAAGATATTTTATTATTATTTTACATGTCTAGGGGCTTTGCCTGCATGTGTGTCTGTGCACCCTGTGTATGCAGTACTCACAAGGTCCAGAAGGGGACATCAGGTCCCCTGGAACTGGAGTTTACAGATGATTGTAAGTTTCCATGCGAGTGCTAGGAATTGAACCTCTGTCTTCTGGAAGGGTAGCTAGTACTCTCTCTCTCTCTCTCTTTTTTTAAGATTTTATTTATTTATTATGTATACAATGCTCTGCCTGCATGACAAAAGAGGGCTCCAGATCTCATGACAGATGGTTGTGAGCCACCATGTGGTTGCTGGGAAACTCAGGACCTTTGGAAGAGCAGGCAATGCTCTTAACCACTGAGCCATCTCTCCAGCCCGGTAGCTAGTACTCTTAACTGCTAAGCCATCTCTCCAGTTCCAAAGCAATTTTTAAATTTTTACTTATTTTTTGTGTGTGTGTGTGTGCATGCGTGTACATGCTTAGAGGCCAGAACAGGGTGTTGGATCCCCTGGAGCTGTAGTTACACAGAAGGTTGAGAGCCACTAGACATGGGTGCTGGGAATTGAATTTCCTCTGTAAGAAGTGCATCAAGCTATTCCCCCACAGGCTCTAGGGGTGTGTGTGTGTGTGTGTGTGTGTGTGTGTGTGTGTAAAAGGTCCCTTCCACAGGGAGGGACCCAAGGACCAGGGTTGGGCTGGAGTAGCTAAGCTGGCTGAAGACATGAAGAGGGGTCCTTAGCAGATGCAGCTTCCTTCCTCTACCACGCCTTTGCCTCGCCCCTGATCCAAAGGCTCTGGTTATCTGTATAGGTCACAGGAGGCTATAATGGAGAACACTAGGCTCTATCTGAAGAGTGCTTAAGCTTCCCTATAAAGTTTACATCCCTCAAAAAAAAACCCAAGAATCTAGAAATGGAGTTGGTAGCCCTCCTTGTCCCTCAGACATGTTTGGCCCTCCCAGGATCTTGAAGCAGAGCCTCTAACTGCCTCCTGGTGCAGGGAGGTAGAAGTCTGCAGGGTCTGTCTGTAGCGCTTGAATTTTTTATTTTTAGATTTCTTCATGTATACAGCGTTCTGTCTGCATGTACACCTGGATGCCAGAAGAGGGATCAGATTTTCTTTTTTGAGAAAGATTTTCTATGTAGCTATGGAGCCTGTCTTGGAACTCGTTCTATAGACCAGGTTGGCCTTGAACTCACAGAGATCTGCCTCCTGAGTGCTGGGATTAAATGTGCGCACCACTACCACCTGGCTTTTTGTTGTTGCTGTTTTGCTGCTTTTTCTGCATCAGATCTCATTACAGATGGTTATGAGCCACCATGTGGTTGCTGAGAATTGAACTCAGGACCTCTGAAAGAACAATCAATGCTCTTCATCTCTGAGCCATCCCTCCATCCCCAGCACTTGCTTTTTCTGGCTGAATTCCCAAGTCTGTATCTGAGGTCCTGTCTTGAGCAAATAGTACCTGCCCCAGTCTCCTTGCTGCCGAGGGGTCCTGATGGAAGCCTGTAGGATCTCTGTGTGGCTGTCAGAGGTCAAACACAGAGGCTTCTGCTGTGAGAATGCGAGCAAGCCTTGGGGTCAGGTGGGTTCACTCCAGCCCCAGACATGGGATCCACCTTAGGGAGCCAGAAAATGCCTGTCATTCCCTGTCACACTTCGTGGTGCGTTTCCAGGAGCTAGACCACTGTGGTATCTTGGATGAGAACGGCCCCTCATATGCTCATACATTTGAATGATTGGTCCCCAGTGAATGGAACTGTTTGGGATGGATTAGGAGGTGTGGTCTTGTGGGGGGAGGTGTGTCACTAGGGGTGGGCTTTGAGGTTTTCCAGTCTCTCACTCTCTGCCTGCTGCCTGTGGATCAGGATGTAAAGCTCTCAGCTGCTACCTCAGCACCATGCCTGTCCACCCCCACCATGATGATCCTGAAGGAACCCCTCTGGAGCCGTAAGCAAGCCCCAGTTAAATGCTTTGTTCCCTAAGAGTTGCTTTGGGCACAGTGTCTTCTCACAGCATTAGAACAGTGACTAAGACAACCATAAAAAGTGGCTCCAGGGTAGGTCTCAGTTCTGTGTTCCGGGCAGTCTCCCTGGAGTCTGTGTCCTGATGCTCAGGGTGGCTCACCTGGTTACTCTTCATCCAGGTGCTGAGAGCTGCTGGCCACAGATTCCTGCTTCTTTGGAGCGTTGCTGGCACCGGCTGGTGTTTATTTACCAGAGAATGGTGTTCCTGAGAGCTGCTTGGCTGTCTCACGTCCAGGGGGAAAAAGCTTGCTAGACCACTGGGTTCTGTGCTCCACACTGCCGGCAGCCTGGCCAGCCTTCTCCTGGGGGTAACAAGCCTCCTGCTGACCTTTGTCCCAACATCCCCCTCCTTCAGGTAGCCTGGACCTCATCCTGCCCACCACTGTGGTGTCTACAGGTAAGACTCCTTTGAATCTGATCCCTGGGACCTCTCTGGGAATCTAAATCCTGCCTGCTGCTGCCTGCCTGAGGCTCAGAGCTAATCCCCCAGTTCCTGGACACAAACCTCCTCCTTTCTGACAGGCACGGTGTATGCCCATAGAATCAGCCCCCTATATTCTTCAGCCTTCCCCAAGAGCCTCAACTCCAGAGTGTGGCTGCCCCCACTCAGTGGGCCAGTTTGCCATGGACCCTTGAGCACAGGGCTGCTGTCCAGAGCTAGTTGGTCTGTCTTGCTGCCTTTTTGCCCCTCTTTCCTTAACCCCCAAGTACAGAAATATCCCTTTAAGCAAATCGTGACCCACAGCCTTTTTGTCCTGAAGCCCCTACCCAGCAGTTTGTACCACTTCCCTGTCAGTTTGTACCATAGAAGAAGCTGTTTTGTCCCTCCTGGGTCCCCTGGAGACTCAATGGCTGGGCCCCCGCCCTTCCTTCCCCACCCCCACTCCCCCACTCTCTGTACCAACAGACTCAGAGCTACCGGGGAGAAGCGTAGGGCAAATAACCCTCCCTCAGAGAGCCAGAGTGAGAGTCACCGCAGGTAATGCACAAAGTGGTGTGAGCACCCCAAGGAAAAGCTGCTGGGGGCCAGGGGGCCAGGACGCGACGCTATGGGGCTTGCGGGACCAGAGACAGGTAAAATATTTTCAAATGGGGAGAGGGACAGTAAGATAAAGGGCAAGTGTG
>NC_022014.1:77813360-77842042 GCF_000317375.1 Microtus ochrogaster
TCTGCTGGCCCTACCTTGTGAAAGTCAAGGAGGAGGGGGAGGTGGGGGGTGGGGGGGGGGGGTGGGGGGGAGCTCCTCCACTCATCTTCAGCAGGAAAGAAAAGGCTGCAAGTTAAATTCTAAAACAATTTAAAGCGCATTTATGACTAGGGGTCAAAGCAGATGTGGGTAGGGATCCTCATTCTGTATTAGGTCCTAGACAACGGGGCCACCTTACTCTGGGACTCAGTTTCCCCATGGGATAATCTGAGTCATTTGAACACTGGTGGCTGAGGAAGGAAGGGATCCTCTGGTCTTTCCTGAGAGGAGCTGGGTGTGGAATGGAACCGAGCAGCTGCTGGCAGCCGCCACTGGTCAGTCACCGGTCAGAGTCACCGGCATCCTTACTAAAGATGCAGCCTTTTCAGTCCCATTCCAGTGTCTTCACAACTACCGCAAGGCAGCTGGTTTCCATAGTGGCAGGGGTTATGATGCAGGGGAAGGGATGATAAGAGAGCAGCAGAGAGGAGGGGGCCGGAGTCCCACAGGGGGATTGCATTTGGCTGAAACTCTCCCTGGGCTCTACATGGAACAGTACTGAATAGAAGGGCCTTGGCGCTAGGCAGGGGCTGCTGTCAATCAAGCCCAATTGGGAAAAACAAAAAAACCCAAAAACCTAACTGCTGTCACTCTGCCTTTCCATCCTTCCTAGCTGCACAACCACGCGTGACCCTGCTGCCTACAGTCAATGGGAGTGACCCAATATATGATGATATGGATGGCCACTGGCCAGAGATCCCAGAGAGGTCACCATGTGTAGCTGGTATCATTCCTGTCATCTATTACAGCGTCCTACTAAGCCTGGGACTGCCTGGTGAGTGGGGAGCCAGGGTGTGGGACCTCAGGTTGAGTCAGAACAGGGTCCAGATTCTCTCAAGATGGCTAAATCACAGAGGATCTTGCAACATTGTCGCAACCCTTCTGTAACCTAAGGGCAGAGTGGAGCCAGGGAAGAAGGCAGAGCACTGATATAGGAAAGGCCATTAGCCTTGTTCAGGGGGTACTCCCTAAATCTAGTAACTTATACCTGGCTCCCACGACACCTCTACTCTGAAGGACATAGAACTCCTGAGAAAGACGTGGGCTAGAATACCAGGATGTGGATGCCCTCCTAGATGAGTCCATTTGTTACCAAGGTGGTCCATGGCCCCGGGGTATGATGGGTCAGGTGGTCCACGGTCTGGGGTATGATGGGTCAGGTGGTCCATGGCCTGGGGTATGGTGGGACAAGCCTGACCAGATGACCCAGCTTGGCAGACTAAGCTTTGTTTTCATCTGACTTGGTCCTGTAGTCACTGGGGACAGAGCCCAGGCCCTGTGGCATGCGAGGCAAGTAATCTGTCACTCAAACTATACTTCCAACCAGCCAGAGGGCTTTGGTGGCTTGATTGGTTGAATATTTGTCTAGAGTGCACAAAGCCCTGGGTTCAATCCCAGCACCGCATAAACTGGGCATAGTGGTGCACACTTGTAATCTCAGTGCCTGGGAGATGCACAGGAGGATCAGAGGTTCAAGGTCATCCTTCAATCTAAAGGAAGTTTGAGCCAACTAGATCTGGGAAGGCAGAAGCAGAAAGTGCAGGCCCTACCAGGCTACTACATGAGTTCCAGGCCAGCCCAAGCAACTTAGAGAGACCCTGTCTCAAAAAACAAAGTTAAAAAAGACAAATGGACTAAGGATATGCTTTGGTAGCAAAGCTCTTGCCTAGCCCTGAGTTCAGCTCCCAGTACTGCAAGAGGTAAAAGAGGGAAACAAGGAACAGAGCCCCTCATATTGGCAGGTGGGAGGGACCCTGCAAACATCTTGAAAAGCCCACTGCTAACAGCCCTTCTAACTCTTCTGACTTCTCCCCTCCACAACCTGGGTCTCCATCAGTCAACCTCCTGACTACAGTGGCCCTGGCCCGTCTCGCCGCCAGGACCAGGAAGCCCTCCTACCACTATCTCCTGGCGCTCACAGCTTCAGATATTGTCACGCAAGTGGTCATCGTCTTCGTGGGCTTCCTTCTGCAGGGAGCTGTCCTGGCCCGCCAGGTGCCCCAGGCTGTGGTGCGCACGGCAAACATCCTGGAGTTTGCTGCCAATCACGCCTCAGTCTGGATTGCAGTCTTGCTCACAGTGGACCGTTACAATGCGGTGTGCCGCCCCCTGCGCCATCGGGCCACCGCGTCCCCAGGCAAGACCCACCGCGCCATTGCCGTCGTCCTTGGCGTTGCCCTGCTGACAGGCATCCCATTCTACTGGTGGCTGGATGTGTGGAGGGACGCAGACCCCCCCAGCACGATGGACAAAGTCCTCAAGTGGGCTCACTGTCTCATTGTCTACTTCATCCCTTGCAATGTTTTCCTGGTCACCAATTCAGCCATTATCCTCCGGCTACGGAAGAGGAGCCAGCGAGGGCTGCGGCCCTGGATGAGCAAGAGCACGGCCATCCTCCTGGGTGTCACCTCCCTCTTTGCTCTCCTTTGGGCACCACGCATCTGTGTCATGCTGTACCACCTGTATGTGGCCCCCGTTCACCGGGACTGGAGGGTCCACCTGGTCTTGGACATAGCCAACATGGTGGCCATGCTCAACACGGTTGTCAACTTTGGCCTCTATTGCTTCATCAGCAAGACTTTCAGAGCCACAGTCCGACAGGTCATCCACGATGCCCACATGTCATGCACCGTGAAGTCACAGCCACAGGGCACGGAGGTGGAACTTGTGTTGAAGTCTGTAGGGCCAGAGATGTAGAGAAAGGGAACCAGGCTAAATATCCCAGGGGTTGCAGGGCCACCTACAAAGAGACCTTTGCAACTTTTTTGTTTTGATTTTTTGAGAAGGGTTTCCCTGTATAGCCCTGGCTATCCTGAAACTCGCCCTGTAGGCCAGGCTGGCCTCAAACTCAGAGATCATTTACCTCTGCCTCCTGAGTGCTAGGATGAAAGACATGAGGGCCTACTGCCAGTGAAAGCTTTACAACTGTATCCAACAAAACTTGACCAACTTTGCTGTCTGGGGGGGGGGGGGGAGAGAAAAAGACTCCCCTTTGAGTGACTCCAGGTAGAAAGAAGAAAAAAATAGCCACCCTACAGGTGAGCATCATCCCAATACCCATTTTCTGGGGGAAGGACAGGCCTCTGCAGGCTCATACATCAGAACAGCTGCTGGAGTACCCCTTTGGAAAGGGCCATCCACCTGGCACATTCAGGGCAAATGCTAATGTGAGCCGAATGGACGGATGGAATGATGGATGGATAGACAGATTCATGTGAACCTGGCCTGCCTCCCGCTTCCTAAACTGGTGGCCTCTTTGGCCTCCAGTGGCAAAACTAAAGTCTGAACAGAAGGCTATCTGTAGAGACTCAAGTCCTCTCCTGGGCTGAGGGAGCCAATGTTTTTGGCTGAGCAATGGAGGTGCCTAGATAAGGAATAGAGGTCCCCAGTGTCTTAACACATATTGGGTGTCCCCAGGTCTAACCCAGTCAGGGAGAAGAACCCCTAATTTGATTCTGAATTCCTCCGTGCACCAGCACCACAATGGGTCTATGGGTCTTGCTTTACCGTCATCAGTCTACGGCACTAGAAACTGAAACTGATGTGTGTGTGATGTGTGTGTGTGTGTGTGTGTGTGTGTGTGTGTGTGTGTGTGTGTGTGCGCGCGCGCGCACGCGTTCGCGTGCATGCATGTACTGGTAACTTCAACCCCAGAGCCTTGGAGGGTTTTTCTCCAGCACAGGAAGGGAGGCAGAGTGGTTGAGTTGATAGGACTGGAGTCTTCCAGGCTCCCTGACCCCCTGCTAGGCCCCTCTTGTTGGTACTGCCTCCCCTCCCCCTCCTGGGGCTCAGCAGGAAGAACTCAGCAGATGGACCGCCCACCTGCTGTGGGCCGTGGGTAAACACATTAGCAGCCAGCTGGGGCCCTTTCCAGCTTCCCGGTCAGGCTGAGTTGACCTCTCTCCTAAATAGGAGCTCTGGGCTGAGCCCCACCTACTCTCGTTGCCACAGCCTGGTCGATGCAGGCTAAAGAGCTGATCGAGGCCAGGCACACAGTTGGTGCAGAATAAATGCCCAGCTTTCCTCTCTTCCTCTCTCACTTGTCACGAGAGTAGGAGCCTTCAGCCACCTCCGGAAAGAGGACAACCGGAGTTCTCATCCTTATCCCTCAGCCCCGGTGCTCAATTCCTTTAAGCTCTGAAAAAGCAAAATGAATCCAAGTGTGTCACAAACATGTAGTGGCAGCACATCTTGAACTGAGAGATGATTTCCAGCCTTTTTAAAAAAGATTTATTCATTTATTATGTATACAGTGTTCTGCCTCCATGTGTGCCTGCAGGCCAGAAGAGGGCACCAGATCTCATTATAGATGGTTGTGAGCCACCATGTGGTTACTATGAATTGAACTCAGGACCTCTGGAAGAGCAGCCAGAGCTCTTAACCTCTGAGCCATCTCTCTGGCCCCGATTCCTATTCGGGATGTAGCTTTGGTGTTCTAGTGTTTTCTAGGCTACTACTCTAAGCCCTTTGGGGGTGGGGTGGGGTGCTTCTGGCTCCACCCTGTGAGAGCAGATTCATGTGTGTTCTAAGACAAGAGAAAAGGCTAGGAATCTGGGAGCTGCCTGGGGTGATGTCCATTACCACAGTGGGCACTGAGTATCAGAGACTCCACTGTGCACACATGGATGTGCGCAGAGCAGGGTGAATGCATGGGGCTCTAGTCTAGTAGAGGGGGTGCAAGTGCAGGTAACCAGGTAACCAGGGAAGAGGGAATCCCAAGAGGAATGGGTGGCGGGTGTCTGTCTCAGTTCAGACAAGTCCATCCCCTAACTAGAGCCTCTAAGGAGAAAGCCATAGTTACTTTTGATATTGAGCCAGAGGGATTACAGGTTTTCTTCCTCCCCTGTGGGAAACCTTTGAAACCCTACAAAGGAGCACCAGGATCAAGAACTAGCAATTGTCTTCATAGACAGCAATGACGACCACACCAGGGGGGCTGGGACAGCTACAGGAGGTTTCTTCCAAATGCCAGGTGCTGCCATCCCCCAGGGAAACCAGGGATAGCAAATGCTCTCACCTGTCCCCGAGCACTAGGGAATCCAGAAATCCATCGTCGTCCTGCCCAAATGGCCCAAGAGGCACTGTTGAGGAAGGTAGAGATCAGCACAGGGGGGAACGTTGAGCCACCAGAAATGCAAAGATGACTCCATTTGTACTTACGGAATGGCTACCATCTTTGTTTTCAAACACTGAAGTAAAATAATCACTTAGCGTAAGAGCGAGAAGCATGGGGCAGCTATCTGCCATATCCGAAGCCCCAAAGTTGGTTCAGAGCAATGCTAAGACCCTAACTGTAAAAATTCTGTGAGACAGGGATCTTTAATGGTGGGAAAGTCCAAACCACAGCAGGTGAGAGCTCACGGCTGGTGAGAGACAAATACGCCACGCAGACAGAGCTTAAGTGGAGAGTTTTATTAAGATAAAGGGAATGGCCGGGCGATGGTGGCGCACGCCTTTAATCCCAGCACTCGGGAGGCAGAGACAGGCGGATCACTGTGAGTTCGAGACCAGCCTGGTCTACAGAGCTAGTTCCAGGACAGGCTCCAAAACCACAGAGAAACCCTGTCTCGAAAAACCAAAAAAAAAAAAAAAAGATAAAGGGAGTGGGGGAAGGGAGGAAGAGAGGAGAGGGGCAAAGAGAGAAAGGGAAGAGGAAGAAGGGATAAGTAGGTGGAGTTTCGTCTTTCAAAGAGATAGGGTCCTCAGGCTTGAGCCCAGGAGGACATGATGCACTCTGTCCAGTCCTGAAGAGGCGGGGCCAGGTTAGTCTATGCTAACACAAACCAGCAAGCTCCTGGTCCACCAGGTCCAAGCCAGGTCTTCTGAGATGCAGAGGAAAGACATCTCAGGAATTTTTTGCTCTGTTGCTAATTCTATAGTCCTGGGCTTGACACTCCAGGGACCTAGGATCATGTTTCCCTAATAAAACACATTAGACACTGGGTGCCATGGGACACACACATGATCTCAGCTTATTAGGAGGCGGAAGCAGGCGGATTCTCTGAGTCCAGGAAGTGGAGACCCACTGGGTACCATGTCCAGACCCTGTCTAAAAAGCAAGTAAAAAAAAAAAACTGTGAGGCCGAGAAGATGGCTCAGTGGGTGAAATACTTGGCACACAAGCGTGAGGACTGGAGTCTGGATCCCAGCACCCGGGTGAGAGGCAGGCAGGCCTGGCAGCCATCTGTGATCTGACCACACAGGAGACGGAAACAGGAACTCCCAGGGTGAGCTGGCTAGCTAGACAAGCAGAACTGCTGAGCTCTAGGTCCAAAATATAAGGTAGAGAGGGACTGAGGGGGGCACCCAATCTCTTCCTCTAGCCCCATGTGCACGCACACACAGTGCATCCACACACGCATGTGAACACACACGATTACACACTACACACACTTACACACAAAAGATTTAAAATAAGATTTTTCAAAATAGGGAGGCTATGCCTTGGCTCACAACTTTTTTCGTAGACAGGTAGACAAGAGTGAGGACAGGAGCGGCGTGAGTTCAAGGTCATCCTTAGCTTCAGAGGGAGTTTGAGGCTGTGCTGCCCTACGTGAGACCCTGTCTCAATAATAAATAAATAAATAAATAAATAAATAAATAAATAAATAAATAAATATTTAAACTCAATCAAAGATCATGTTAAATGTATCATTGAAACGCAAATGACAAGTGCTACCACACATCTGTTCTTGGCTGGGCGTGTTGACACACAACTGGAATCCCATTGCTTGAGAGACAGAGGCAGGAGGATCATACATAGGGAGTTTGAGGCCAGCCCGGGTTACACAACAAAAACAAACAACCAAATTAAACTCCTAAAATGATCTGTTCTTGTTTCTTTGTGCACTTTTGTTTTGTTATGCCCAAATCTGCGAAGTCCCCCCAAAAGCCAACAAGGAGACCAGACCGAGTCCCACAAAGAGCCTTTCTTTATTTTATACAAGTTTGCAAACTTGGCCTCTCCGCATGTCCAACGTAATGGAATAAACTGAGAGCCCCAAGCTCAGTTAGAATTGGGTTTTTATAGTAGTAAAGGTGGGGGTGAGGGGTTTCTGAGGTTTAGGACCTCTGATTGGCTGACATTTATCTGGGGTGTCCTGGTGAGTGTGTGTTGGCAGGTGGTTCTATCTACAGTGGTTGGAATGTTAGGCATTTCCTTTGACTGGTCTGTTCTTGGGTGGTGCCTGGGTTATCTCAGTTTGCGGTCCTTTCTGCGACCAGGTATTGCTTCAGGGTAAACTACTGAGACTCAGGCCTCCATTTAAATTTATCAATGGCCAGAGTTCCACTTTGGCAGGTGAAAATGGTTGGAAGTAAAAACTTCCTTTGGGTGACCTGCCCATATTTAGCTTATCATGGCTGGCTCCCACAGTTTAAGGATTTTGGGGGTGGGGGGTAGTTATTGAAATCAGACCTTACTGTGTAGCCCAGGATGACCTGAACTTAGAGCGATTCTCCTTCCACAGTTGCTTAGGTACTGAGGTCACCGTGCGAGGCACCAGACCTTCCTTTCAGAATTTTCTTATTGATAAACTCTCCAGTAGTTTTTAGAAGAGAAGTCCTCTCCCTGTTTGTTTGTCCTTCCCTTCTCCCTCCCCCCACCCACTCACCTGCTGAAACATCTTGACTGATGGGAATCCACTTTGGAGTCATGAAGTCCTTCCTTGGGTGTGCTGGTTTCCTAGTGACCGTGTGTCAGTCAGTCATGTTATCAGGTAGCTTCATTAGCATTGGGGGACGGTCACTTGCACTTGTCAAGGGACTCCATTTCTTCCCAAGTTTTTTTTTTTTTTTTTAGGGGTCATGTTTCGAAACAGGGTTTCTCTGCGTAGCCCTTGCTGTCCTGGAACTCAATCTGAAGACCAGGCTGGCAGGGAATTCAGGGATCTGTCTGTCTGTGCCTCCTAAGTACTGGTACTAAAAGCGTGGGCCACCACTCCCAGCTCTTCCCAAGCAGTGTCGTGTTCGCTGGTTTGATAGGAAGTTGGCTGGAGAACGATTTTCTGGACCCATCACATTCATTTCTTAAGGGTGACTTCACAGTGTCGGACAGTCTGGGGCTCGAACAACAGAAGTGAATTTTCCCACAGCTCTGAAGTCCCTTTGTCTTTTTGTTTTGTTCTTGAGACGGAGATTCATGTAGCTCAGTCTAGCCCGGAATCCTTTGCGTAGTTGAGAATGACCTTTGGACCAACCCCAAGTTGATTTTCATGGACTCGTTCACCCTCAAGTACCCCCACACACCCGACTCCCACTGAAGCTCAGGTCCAGAGCCTCGTGTATGATAGGCACACTGCCGCTGAACTATATTCCCAGTCCTAATTTCTGAACCGAGTCCCTTGGCTGTCCGGGCTGCTATTCTGAAAAGTCCGTGAGGCAGTCTTCAGCACGGGTCTCTAATTGTGGTTTGTCCAGTGACCTCCGGGAGGGAAACGCCCTGCTATCTCCTCCAGCAGGAGGCGCTGCAGGACTGTCTGGTTGACCCATCGGGCTCACTAGTCAGAGGCCCTTTGAACTAACTGGCTTTTATAGGAAAACCCAAGTGACAGCCGCAGGGCCCACAGCCAGCAGGGACTTAGTGGGCGGGAGAGTTCAGCTGTGCCCCTGTCTTCGCGTTCACCCTGAAGTCACGTCCCTCTGCCACACCAAGGTTGGCCCGCCGAGGGTCCCTGAACTTTTCTCACACAGGGCTCTCTGGTGGTTTCCTGACCATGGCTGTATGAAGTCCATCTGGGTCCAGTCCATGTCTCTGGGGTCTCACTCGCTCCACTCCAATCCATCTCCACCGGGACGGGACCCTTACCTCTACCCGACTTGGGCTTCTTGCCCTCCAAGGTAGAGTGAGCCTGGAAGGAAGATGAGACTTGGGGAGTTTTGAGCAGAGCCATGAAAGGACTGGGCTCACTGCCTCCCCCAGCCACCACTGTTGTCCCTAGAGATTGCCACAGAGTCTCTGCTGGGACCCTTCCTCTTGCCCCAAAGCAAGAGTCTCTTACCCACCCTGACAACTTCATAGGCTGTTATGGACTGCTGAGTTCATGGAGTGTGGCCAAATACTGCAAGCAGACTCAAGCAAAAGAACAGGTGGTCCATCCAGTACCCTTCTCCAGCTGCCCCCAGAGTCCCCAGTTTCTATTCAAAGAACCCAGAAGGCTGGACAGGGTGGTGCATGCCTATAATCTTGGGATTGGGGGCAGAGGGCAGAGGCAAGAGAATCATGAATTTAAGAAGTGTGTGAGTTTGAAGCCAGCTCAGCTATATACAAAGGCCCTGCCTCAGATAATACGTAGGTAGGTAGGTAGATAGATACATAGACATAAAGATACATAGAGAGAACTGGAGATTTAGCTTAGTCGGTAGAGTGTTTGCCTAGTATGGAAGAAGCCCTGGGTTTGATCCCCAGCCCTGAATTAAAAATCAAGAGGGCTAGAGAGATGGCTCAGAGGTTAAGAGTACTGGCTGCTCTTTCAGAGGTCCTGAGTTCAATTCCCAGCACCCACATGGCAGCTCACAACCATCTATAATGGGATCTGATGCCCTCTTCTGTCATGCAGGCATACATGAAAATAGAATACACATAAATAAATAAATCTTTTAAAAAATATTCCAGTACTTGGTGGCTGACAAAATGGATCAGCAGTTAAGAGCACTGGCTGCTCTTCCAGAGGTCCTGAGTTCAATTCCCAGCAACCAACGTGGTGGCACACAACCATCTATAGGGATCTGATGCCCTCTTCTGGCTTAAAGGCATGCATACAGATTAAACACTCATACACATAAAATAAATAAATCTTTAAAAAAATTCCAGTACTTGAGAGGCAGAAGCAGGTGGATTTCTGTGAGTTCAAGGCCAGCCTGGTCTACAGAGTCCCAGGACAGCTAGGGCTGCACAGATAAATCCTGTCAAAAAAACAAAACAAACAAACAGAAACAAAACAACAACAAAAAACCCAAAAGACAGGTGGAGCGCATATCTGCAATCCCAGCATTTGGTAGGTAATGGAGGATCAGGAGTCCAGGCTAGCCTTGGCTATGTAGCAAGTTCAAGGTTAGCCTGAGATTCAAGAGACTGTCACAAAACAACAATAAATAAATAGGAGATAAAAAAAACCAACCTTTTTATAGTTTTTCATCAGCTTAATACGAGCTAGGGTCATCTGGGAAGAGGGAACCTCAACTGAGAAGACGCTTTCATTGGATTGGCCTGGGGGCAAACCGTCTGTGAGGTATTTTCCTGATGAATGGTTGATGTGGGAGGGCCCAGCCCATTGTGGCGGTGCCACCCCTAGGCAGGTGGTGCTGGGTTGTATAAGAAAGCAGAGTGAAAGCCGGGCGGTGGTGGTGCATGCCTTTAATCCCAGCACTCGGGAGGCAGAGGCAGGCGGATCTCTGTGAGTTCGAGACCAGCCTGGTCTACAAGAGCTAGTTCCAGGACAGGCTCCAAAACCACAGAGAAACCCTGTCTCAAAAAAACAAAAACAAAAAAAACAAACAAAAAAAAAAAAGCAGAGTGAACACGCCACGAAGAACCAGCCAGTCAGCAGTGTTCCTCCAAGGCTTCTGCTTCAGTTCCTGCCTCCAGGTTCCTGCTGTGGCTTCCCTCAGCGATGGACCCTGATGTGGAAGAGTCAGCCACATAAACCGAAGTGGCTTTTGGTCGTGGTGTTAGCACAGCTAAGGAGAGCATATTGGGACACCCTGCTGGAGAAGAGATGGGCCATGGTCTGCCTGCCACCTCTTGAAAGGAGATCTGTGGCTGTGCAGCTCTTTCTAGAGGAAGCTGTTTGGGATCTCTGATCTGCCCTCCATCTGTTTTGTTTTTTTTTTTTTTTTAATCCAGGTTCTTCTCACCTCTCACCTTTTGCATTCAGAGAGGGCAGTGAGGCACAGTTTGTCTTCCTCCTACAGGTCAGGCCTACTCTGCAAACCCAAAGACCCCATTCTCCTGCCCTGGTGTGAGGAGCCTGGACCCCCATCTCCCCAGCTGGTTTGGGGATCTCTCTGAGAGTAACCTTGGGGCCCTTCTAGCCAGCCCAGCTGCTGGCATGACTGCAGGGCAGTGGAAGAGTTAACCCTGTCTGTGGTGGCTCTTTCCCAGATTCCTCCTTGATATATATTTAGCAGGTCAGGGAGGGTGAGTGTCACTGAAATGCCAACCAGGATGTCCTGACTTGTCCCGCCTCCCAGAGGGTGGGAGCAGGCTGGGTGGACCTGTACAGGAAAGGCTAGCAGGTCCTGAGCTGGCTTCACGCATAGGTTGTGATCTCAGAACCTAAAGGCCTCATGGGGGAGGTATTTGTTTTTTACCCAAAGAACCCAGTTCCTCAGGGACGTGGAAGGATTGTGGGAAAGAGGACTGGGAACAAAGTGTGCCAGGGTGCATGTGACCAGTCTAGACCGGTTATGGGAGCTCCCGCAGCTGGGACAGGCAGATGGGATGCCAGCCTAGGAACTGGGGTGGCAGAGAGCATCTGCCTTGAGAACCCCTTCTGGTCTGGGCGCCCACACTCGCAGAGCTACGCTTTCACTTTGGGGAGGTCGCCAGCTCTAGGTAGCCAACAAGGACAGGGAAGGAAGCTCTGTGTCCTTCAGTGAAGGTACACCAGCGTCCCTGCCCTAGGTGGCATAACTGCCAGGTGGGCCCGTTGACAGCATGGAGACTGATGAACCACCTGAGCTCACCCAGGGGCTCCAGGTGGAGAGATAGCTGGATGTTCATTTCACAAGGAAGGTGGTTTATTTCCTAGAACTGTCTGCACCCTTCCCCAGAACCCACACATGATGTACATCTTGGCCTCAGGGACCAGGATAAAGGGCTTGGTCCCATTGGCTAATCTTGCTTGCCATGGTTTCTTTCCAAGTGAAGGAACAGATCAGCCAGATCCAGACAACCTCCTGCCGCTCTGGAGTGCTTTCCCCTGACCTGGCGGCGTTGGCCCCGTGCACCTGTACCTTTAGGAGGCAGAGATTCAATTCACCAGGGTGTGCCCATCCAGGAGTGATCCAGGAATCACCCGCCATCAATCCAGGCAGACCCATCCTGGATCGAGTCTATACGGACTTTCCTGGTGAGGGAACATTACTTTTCTAGTTAGTGGCAGGCAGTGTGGGGGCGCATGCCTGTAACCCCAGCCCTTGTAGCCAGTCTGATCTATATAACAAATTCCAATCTAGCCAGGGCTACCCATTAAGAACTTCAGTGAAACAGAATAAAAAGGAGCCTGGGGAGACGGCTCAGTTAACAAGGACCTTGTCTGGCAAGCACAGGGCCCAGAGTGTGGTCCCCAGAACCCATGTTAGAGACATCTGGGTGTGGTGGCTTATACTTGTAATCCCAGGGCGGAGGAAGCAGAAATAAGCAGATTCCTGGGACATCATGGCCAGTCAGACTAGCCTAATTGGAGGAGTACCAGGCCAGGGAGAGAAGTTACCTCAAAAAGGAGAAGGAGGAAGAGGAGGAGGAAAGAAAGAATAAAATGAAGAAGCCAGGCGGTGGTGGCACATGCCTTTAATCCCAGCACTCAGGAGGCAGAGGAAGGCAGATCTCTGTGAGTTCGAGGCCAGCCTGGTCTACAAGAGCTAGTTCCAGGACAGGCTCCGAAGCTACAAAGAAACCCTGTCTCGAAAAACCACAAAAAGGGGGGGGGGGAGGGGAGAGAGAGGGGGGAAGAAAGGAAGGAAAGAAAAAAGAAAAAAATTGTGAGGGGAGCCAGGGAGATGGCTCAGCTGGTAAAGGCATAACCCTGATGTCATGAGATTGATTCCCAAAACCCACATTAAGATGAGAGGTCTGATCTGACATCACAAAGCCGTCCCCTGAGCGCCAAAAGCATGCCGTGACATGAGCACTCCCACCTACATCCCCCATATAGACAATAGGAATAAACACAAACATTGGTTTTTCAGGAGGGTGTGTAAATGCTGCAGCTCACCTGTGGGGCTCCGAGGACAACTGCCCGGAGTCAGTTCCCTCCGGTCCTTGCCAGAGCTCAAGCACTAAACTCAGATCATCGGGGCTGTGTGGCAAGCACCTTTACCTGCTGAGCCAGCTCGCCAACCCACTAACAAACGTGGAACAAATGACACTCACAGCTATTTCTTGACTCCCATATCGTCATTCACACGTGTGCACACATCTCTGTGTATGCGCACACACACAACACACACACACAGATGACATAGCTAGTTATCAGGGAATGAAGGACTGGGATGGGATCAAAGTCCCAGGTCTATCTATCTCTGATTCTGAATAGCTAACCGTTGGGTGCCAGGCACAGAGGCTAGGGCCACCCAAGCCGGAATTTAGAAGGGAGGGAAGAGGTCAAGTCAACCGAGTCAGATAACAAGTTGAATGGTTCAGTGTGGCCAGATCCAGTGGGTGGCTCAGGTGATGGTGGCAGACCAACTTGGAAGAGTGGCCCGGTGCCAGCACTGAAGGCCGACGTGGCAGCTTCTGGAGATTTTAGGATTGTGTTCCAGAAAGAACCCATTGGTGGTGGGAAGTAGCTTAATTGGTGAGTGCTTGTTTAACACTCATTAAGAAGTTGAGGTCCGTCTACAGCAAGGCATGAAACACCAGGTGTGCGGGTGTACAGCTGTAATCACAGCACTTGGAGGTGGAGGCAGGAGGGTGAGAAGTTCAAGGTCATCCTCAGAGACATCACAATTTTGAGAATAGTCTGGGATACATGAATAGGAGACCCTGACTCTCAAAAGACAGAGAAATATGAATGGGAAAAAATATGAATGGAAAAAAGATCCTTCTAGTAACATTACAGAAGATAGATCGATGAGTTTGGCTGCGTGTGCGTGCACACACGAAGAGCCCTGTTTCTGAGCTTGTTAGCCCTTTTTTTTTTTTTTTGGTTTTTCGAGACAGGGTTTCTCTGTTTTGGAGCCTGTCCTGGAACTAGCTCTGTAGACCAGGCTGGTCTCGAACTCACAGAGATCCGCCTGCCTCTGCCCCCCGAGTGCTGGGATTAAAGGTGTGCGCCACCACCGCCCGGCTTGTTGGCCCTTTTAAACCATCTCCAGGGTTCAGGAGGTGAGGTCCCCATCTGCCTTGTCCCCTACTACTGCTCCAGGGCACTGGCTAAGGTATCAACAGCTGACTTTCATGATCCCAATAAGAGAACCTGGTAGAAATAAATGGTAACCGAACGGGGACCCTGGGATTAAAACAGCTATGCTCTTGGTCACTCACTCTGTGGCCAATCAGTGAGACTGAAGAGTATGAACCCCTTTAGTGGCAAGGGACCTGGCCTCTGGCAGAGGCAGAGCAAAGCAGCCTGCTATAGGCCTGTCTACCCAACTGACTGAAGCACTGGGAGAGAATACATCCTGCTGGATGCTGGCCTGGGGCTCTGGCAGAAGACAGTCTACTGAGACCTAATGCTGCGACTCTTTAATACAGTTTCTCATGTTGTGGTGACCCCCAACCATAAGATTATTTTTATTGCTACTTCATATAACTGTGATTTTGCTACTGCTACGAATCGTAATGTAAATATCTAATATGTAGGCTATCTGACACGTGACCCCTGCGAAAGGGTCATTCCTCCCCCAAAGGGATGGCCACCCACAGGCTGAGAGCTACCTGTGGTCCTCCCTGTGATTATCGAGGTCATGGTTCCTTGAGAAACTGGAAGGAACGTGTCTCCCAGGAAGAGATTTCACACAGCCTTGATAACTTGTGGAAGAGACAGAGTCCAGATGATGATGTCTGGGACTCCTTACCCAGGACACCTCTTGCTCTCCATAAACCTGAGCCTGTGAGTAGAAAGGGAAGGAGAAATGATCTAATGACGGAACTATATTTTAAAAGAAAGTTAAAAAAAAAAAAGCTGGGCTGGAGAGGTGGCTCAGTGGTTAAGAGCATTGCCTGCTCTTCCAAAGGTCCTGAGTTCAATTCCCAGCAAACACATGGTGGCTCACAAGCATCTGTAAAGAGGTCTGGCGCCCTCTTCTGGCCTTCAGGCATACAGACAGAATATTGTATACATAATAAATAAATATATTTATTAAAAAAAAGCTAAACTACACCTGCTAGGACCCTTTGTGCATCTCCCCACTGCGGCCACATGGACTCAGTCTCCTTTTTCTGCTTTTTGTCGTCTAATTTTGTCACCAATCTTAATGACCCCAGTAATAGAGAGGGACTTAAGCCTCAGACACCGGGTGGACAGAACTCCACGAGGCCTCATAGTCTCTGTTCCAGACCCCTGGGACTCCTGGGACTTTATTTCATCTGTGGTTACAGATGTAAGGAGACTTACCCTGTAGGCACCAGCCACAGGGAGCTGGTGGTGCCTGGGTATCAGGTGACCTCAGGGGCGGGTTACCTGACTTGTCCTGCCATAGCCTTGTGGCCTAGGCCACCACCCCTCCTCAAGGCCCAGTTTTGGCATCTGGGAATCAGAAGCAGGTTCTGACCCAAGTAATCTAACCCAACCTTTTGTCATCTGAATTCTTGAGAGTGCAAGAGAAGCTAGGATTAAGGCCGGCTCCCCTGGGCTCCCCTCCCAGGTCAGGTGCACGCAGGCAGGCGGTGCCTTGATTCTGTGAACGCAGTTTTAAGAAAGCAGAAACCACTTCCTGTGTGGTTGCAGTGTGGGCGGCCTGGAGGATTCCCACTACTTCAGGCTCCTTCCTGCCCGGTTCCCCTAAGCATGACTTGGGGTGGAGGAGAAAAGATACCTAGTGAGCAACAGGTGTAGGCTGTTGATTTTTCCAAAGCTGTGCTCTGCTTACTGCTGGCTGAACACCTTCCCCAGGCCATGCAGAAGGACTGTGGGGCCAGCTGAAGGAAATTTCTCCACTCCCAGAGCCTGAGGACACCCAGGATGCAGTCCATCACCTGAGTGAGTCCAGGCAAGTGTAGAGCCTGGCCACCCCATCATAGCCTTGTGGACCATCACAATGGGGCAGGGCTTAAACCAGCAGGAAGCTTGTATGCCCAAGGCTCCCAGTGAGGCTGTTGTAGGTGATCTCTGTCTAGACCAGCTGTTCTTAGGCTTTGTTTTGTTGTGTTGTGTTTGTTTTGGTTTGGTTTTTTTGATGTCTAGTTCAAAGAACTGAAGAATTACATGTAAACAGAAAAGCAGTAAGGGGCTTTTCAGAAGCGAATTAAAAGTATAGAGGGGATTCACTGTGAGCAAGCAGCGGACTCTGGGTAAGTGTAGGGCAAGGGTGTGTGTGTGTGCGCGTGCGTGCGTGCGTGCGTGTGTGTGTGTGTGTGTGTGTGTGTGTGTGCAGCTGGGTGTGGGCGTGGGGGGATAAGTAGAGTTAGTGCCAACCTAACGGAATCTAGACTCACTTGGGAAGGGAGTCTCAATGAGAGATTGTCTATATTAGGCTGGCCTGTGGGTGCATCAAAAAGGGAATTTCTCAGCTAGGTTGAATGAAATGGGAACATCCCATTCCACCCCGAATATGGATCCCATCTTCTCATAGACTGGGCCCTGGATGGAATGAAAAGGGGAAGCCAGGGGTTGGGAAGGTGAAGGGGTGCGGGGGAGGGAGAGGGAACTGTGGTTGGTATGTAAAATGAATAAAAGAAAAGAAAAAAAGGGGGAGGAAACCAAGCATGGTGGTGCACACCTTTGATTCCAGCCCTTGGGAGACAGGCATGTAGATCTCTGAGTTCAAGGCCAGCCTGGTCTACAGAGTGAGTTCCAGGACAACCAGGGCTACACAGAGAAACATTGTCTGGAAAAACAAAAACAAACAAATGAGAAAAAAAAGAAAGAAATAAAAGAAAAGAGAGAGATGGAACTGAATGCAAACAGTCTTTATGTTCTGTCTCTTGACTGTGGTGCACTGTGGCCGTGGTGCACTGTGACACTGTGGTGCACTGTGGCCATGGTGCACTGTGGCCGTGGTGCACTGTGGCCGTGATGCACTGTGGCCGTGGTACACTGTGACACTGTGGTGCACTGTGGCCGTGGTGCACTGTGGCCGTGATGCACTGTGACTGTCAGCTGCCACCATGTCTTCCCTTCAGTGATGGACTGTGACCTAGAAGTGTCAGCCTGGAGTGGGGTACAGGGTGGGGATGGAGCCTTTCTTCTCTAAGCTGCTGTGCTCGGGGTACTTTATCCCAGCCACAGAAATGAAACAGGATCCCAGTCACCAAGTGCTCAGAGCAAGGGGGTTCTGGGGTGGAAGCTCCCTCTCCATTTGCCTGCCTTCGTGACATCATTCCGCCTCCCTCCTCTCTCCCCTTCTGTGGAAAGTTCAGCAGGGGCTAAGGCGGGAAACGCCAGGTGGCTGGGCAGGCAGAGAAGGAAAGAGACAATGTTGAGGTTTAAGGATGCCAAGAGGATAGAATTGCAGGAAGACAGGGGGTGGGTGTTTGTCTAGAAGCCAGAAGGCTTAGTGGAGACAGGATGACAAAATGCATTAGCAGCAGACTTGAGTGGCAAACCAGTTGCTCGGTGCCGAGTCAGACTGGCAAAGGACACATGCTGTTTCCATTACGAATCGATAGCAGATTATGGGTGTTTATGGGCAGAGCTTTGCCCGTGGACCTCTGCCACATCAGCAGGATTTTGGTAGCACGTGGCCTCTTCTCCGAGGTCAGTCACCTCTCTGGAAGCGATCCTGACCCTGTCATGGCATAAAGTCTTGTAGTGGCTTCTGAGGCCTCCAGGATGAATCCTGTAGCTCGGAACGGCCAGCCCTGCTTTCCTGATTTCCCAGACTCTCATTCCCACCTCTCCCTAGAGCCAGCTCCCAAGAGACTCTGAGCCTATGGGTTGCCCATATAATTCTCAACACCTAACACAGCACCTTAAAAACACACAGGCTGTAACAAGCCATCCAGCATGGAGGATACCGCTCCTTTTGGTGTCGAAAAGCAACAGAGGCAAGACACACACAGACACATGCATTTCACAGCTGGGGCCTCCTGTCCAGTCTGGTTCCGTAGTCACGATGTAAATCCTGCAGAACCTTAGGGTCTGCCTGGGCCCTCAACTACCTATGGTCCTAGTTCCTTCAGAGAATCTTGCCATCCCTCCTGCTGCTTTCCGTGGCACCCAGGAGAAAGGGGAGGCGTGAGAACACACAGCTGTCTCATGGGAAGCTAAGCATCAGGTGTTTGGTGCAAAGAGAGGGATCTTGTTGAAATTCCCCAAGACCGAAAACTTCCCAGGGAGGAGAGAAAGGTGTATGCAGGAAGGTAGCTCCAGGCCTGAAGGAGGGGCTACACAAAGGGGTCCTTTTGCTGCCTGGCTCCCTGGGACACCCCCCACACACACACACACTACACACACACAGCTAAGAAAACATTCCTAGAGCTTGTTGCTACAGGTGCCCACACTCTTGTGACTAGAGGGGGGCAGGCCCAGTGGGAGAGCAGGGCCTAGACCCTACCACGAGCAGGCTGGGGGGAGGAACTAGAATCTTGCTTAGAAAACCCCTGGGGTTGCAATAAAAGGCTTTTAAGAAACCTGGAAGCCAATAGCCTGGCAAGAGGCTATGTTCAGATGGTTGTGGGGCAGCCTCACAAGCAGGGTCATTCCAGCTCTCCCATCCTTCCTAGTTTTGAACCATCTATGGGAACAAATTGGCAGCTACCACTCTGGACTAGAGGGAAAGTAGGCCAGTCAATGCCCAGGGAGCTGCCAAGTCCTGTAGTCACTGCGTCCAGGCATGCCTAAGAAGGAAGGGGTGTCCAGTAGACCCCCAGTGCCAGGGCCAGAAGTGTTTCTTTGAGGTCAATGTGTTCTATTCCATCTTGAGCCTCTTCCTGAGGGAGCCCTATGAAGCTTTGAAAGGGGCTTGCAGGAGGAAGGGACATTTCCTCTCTGTTCCCAGATGGCCCCTGTATATGGCAAAGGCTGTGACCAAGCCCATCTGTCACTCCAAGTGAGCAGCTCTTCAGACAGAAAACAAAAGTCACTTTAGCTTCACTGAACATCGTCCTGGGTCTGGAGCAGTGGCTCAGCCGTTAAGAGCTCTTGCTGTTCTTCCAGAGGACCTGGGTTTGAACCTTAGCACACACATGGCAGCTCATCTTTTTAACTCCAGTTCCAGGGGACCTGCCACACTCTTCTGACCTCCTGGGGCACCAGGAACATACACGGCACACGTACGGACCCATAGGCAAAACACTCATACACACAAAATAGTTGAGTAAATCTTTAAATAGGATGGTTGTTTGGGTGGGCCTGACCTAATCACAGGACTTTATCAACAGCAGAGAATTCTTTGCAGCGGAAGTCAGAGATCCCAATCATGATAGAGATTGATGCATCTAAAGAGGGAGCCACAAGGAACACATCAGATGGCTTCAGCCAATAGTCAGCGCAGAAGCCTGGCGGTGGTGGCGCACGCCTTTAATCCCAGCACTTGGGAGGCAGAGGCAGGCGGATCTCTGTGAGTTCGAGACCAGCCTGGTCTACAGAGCTAGTTCCAGGACAGGCTCCAAAGCCACAGAGAAACCCTGTCTCGAAAAACCAAAAAAAAAAAAAAAATAGCGCAGAAACAGGGACCTCTGTCATCCCAACACAAGGACCTACATGTCCACACCCACGCAACCTTGAGAGGGTTGTTTCCTGGTCTTAGTTAGGTTTCTATTGCTGTGAAGAGACACCATGAAAACATTTCACTGAGGGTGCTCACTTACAGTTTCAGGGGTTCAGTTCATTATCATCATGGCAGGGAGCAGGGAGCATGGCAGCCTGCAGGCAGAGGTGGCGCTGGAGCTGAGACTCCTACATCTTGCAGGCAGCAGAAGTTGACTGTCACACCAAAGGAAGCTTGAGCAAAAGAGACCTCAAAGCCCACTCTCACAGTGACACTTCCTCCATTAAGGCTACACCTCCTAATAGTCCCACTCCCTTTTTTTTTTTTTTTTTGAGACAGGGTTTCTCTGTGTAGCTTTGGAGCCTGTCCTGGAACTAGCTCTGTAGACCAGGCTGGTCTCGAACTCACAGAGATCCGCCTGCCTCTGCCTCCCGAGTGCTGGGATTAAAGGCGTGCGCCACCACCGCCCGGCCCAGTCCTACTCCTTTTGGGGGCCTTTTTCCCCCAAAACATTACAGTCCTCAAGGCTCCAGGTGAGAGCTCAGCCAAACCAACACCTAGATCTTGACCTTGGGACACCCTAAGGATCCGGTAGAACCCGCTGAAGACTCATTCAGGAGTTCATCAATTCTCTTTCCATCCAAAGCCTTCTTCTCAATCATGTGTGCGTGTGTGTATGCGGATGTGTGCGTGCAGATGCCCTCCGAGTCCAGAAGACGGCGTTAGATCAGCTGGATCTGGAGGCACAGACTGCTGTGAACCGCCTGATGTAGGTGCTAAGAATCAAACCTAGGCCCTCCAAAAAAGCAACACACAACTGCTGAGCCAGCTTTTCAGTGTCATAAATCCTTCACAAAAGCAAATTCCTTTCCTGTTATTTCAGCAGGACTTCCTGATTGAAGTGCAAGGCTCCTTCTTAGAAGCCGGAGCAGAGGGGGCGCAAGCCTTTAATGCCAACACTCAGGAGGCAGAGGCAGGTGGATCTCTGAGTTCAAGGGCAGTCTGGTCTACAGAGCGAGTCCTGGGACAGCCAGAGCTACACAGAGAAACCCTGTCTTGAGACAGAGAGAGCGGGAGAAACTTTAACACTGGAACAAGCGCTGGGATACAGCTCAAAGGCAAAGCTCTTGCTTAGCGTGTCTGAGGCCCCAGGCTCTCTCCAGCTCCCAAATAAACCCAAAGAAAGCAAACATAACAATCAGGAACAAAATACGTCAGCGTGAGTCACTTGTCCTTTGTCCCATGACGGCATTCAGCAGAGATGGCTCACTATCTACCCGAGCCCCGCTCTTCTCCCACAGTCCTCACTGAAGAACAAAGGCTACATTCCCAACCACCCCTGTGACTGGAGCCAGTCACGTGACAAGTTCTCATCACTAGACTGTGAGCAGATGCAAGCACACCTCCTCCGAGCCCAGGCCAAAAGAAGGCATCTTCCTCCACAGTTCCTCTTCAGCCAGTTATGGGTAACCCCAAGATCAAAAGATCCTGGGTCCCTCAACTACAGTGAGGGGAAAGTCATCACCCACTTCTATTATGCAAGAAAAAAAATATATTTGTATTATATTTTAATATGTACGAGTGTTTTGTTAGCATGTAAGTGCTTGGTGCCCACAGAGGTCAGAAGAGGACACTGGATCCCCTTAAACTGTAGTTGGTTCTGGAAATCGAACCCAGGTCCTCTGGAAGAGCAGTCAGTGCTCTTAACTGCTGAGACATCTCTCCTGTCACCAGAAATAAGGTCTAAAGTAGTGATTCTCAACCTGTAGGTCTCGACACCTTTGGCAAACCTCTATCTCCAAAAATATTTACATTACAATTCATAGTAGCAAAATTACAGGTATGAAGTAGCAACAAAAATAATTTTACAGTTATAGAGTTACCACAACACGAGGAATTGTATTAAAGGGTCGCGGTATTAGAAAGTTGAGAATCACTGCTCTAAGATATCTGAACGGTTACACAGTCAGTGGTCTCTTTGTGATTCTCTTTAGCCTGCCCTTTCTAAGACACAGCCCTCTGAGTGGCTCTCAGCTACTTCAAGCTTCACAAGATGCTGACGAAGCTCTTGGGATGCAAACCTCCAACCAACCCCGGCTGGCTCCTCTCCCCATCCTGGTTCACACTGTCTGCTTGCGCTGAAGCCTGGCCCACTCAGGCAGCCCGGGCCACCATCCATCCGCTGTCGATGAGTGCCTGGCTCCTAGCAAAATGCACACTTATTCCCCAAACATAGGGTTCTTTTTTCGGCAGAGGTGGTGCGGCGGTGTATTTGGAGAAGCAAGCTGCTATTCTGCACATAGCTGCTGGTTACTTTGGGAGGCAGCCAAGGATCTCTGAGCCTCAGCCCTGCTCCCCACGCAAGAGCCTCCAGAGGTTGGGGGAAGGGCTCTGGAGGGCAGTGGTGAAGGGGGAGGAAACCAAAAGAAGGTGACAATTCTCTCAGAAAGCAATTAAGCACGTCTTGGGCGCCCCAGGGACCACTCAACTTTTTGTGTTTGTCCCCCAGGGAGGCAAGGGGTGGGGATCATCTCTGCCTGCAGTTCTAAGAAAACTCTGCTTTGAACTGTGGCTTTGGGAAGCTGGGGAAGCTGGCTTTAGAAAAGAGCCCCACCCTGCCTTCTTTGCCCCTCTTTCCATGGGGTACAGTGGGTCCAGGCATAGAATGGGGCCCCTTGCCACCGCTACCACCCATTCCTAGAGGCTGGCTCTGGACCTGACAGAAGGCTGGATTTTAGGTAGGGTCTCTACTGTTACCAGCAGATACAGAGGCCCGGCTTCTCCAGACTCAGATGCCCTGAGGGTTAGAAAGTGACACAGCCCATCCTTCAAGGGGCTCTGGGAGGCCTCTGCCTCAGCAATTTCCAGAGCAAATTTGCTGTTTGTTTGAGTCAGGAAATAACAGGCTGCAGACTCCCCAGGGGCCCAGGGATCCAGCCACTGGCTCCTCCTGTCCATCCTTGCTTTGGCAAAACTCAGCTAGACATGCAGGTCAGCACCAAGGTCAAATTACATAGGCCTAACCTGGGCTTCCCCACAGACCCGAGACCCACTCAGACAGGCGGGCCGGTGGGCAACCAGGCTTCTCACTGGGCTGTTTGCGCAAAGGATCTTGAATTCTGCCCACACGGCTCTGGAGCATCTCAGTCCCTTACGGCAGGCCAGGCGGCTCATAGCATTAACCCTGCATCAGTGATGAGCAGCGGAAACAGGCATGGAAAACTCACCTCCTGTGATTTCCAGGGAGAATGCTCCTAAGTACCCCCAACCCTCCACCAAGGGCCTCTCTGTCCACTCACACCATTCTCCAGCCTCAGCCTGCCTCCTTTCTTTCCATCTTCCAGCTTAGGACTTTGCTCCTCGGTTCCTTCTGAATATACCCTCTCCCATTCCACCTGGGTCCTTTCTATGCCCCGGTTCCTAAATACACCTGGCCTGGCTCCTTCCTGTAGCATCCATCCACCACTACCCTGAAGCCTAGGCTTGACAGTCACACGGCCTAGGGTCCAAGACCTTCCTCAAACTGGACACTCAGGTGGCTCCTTGGGGAGAAATACCTTGAGCCCACTGCCCTTTGCTTCTCAGGAATGACTCAGCAAGAGGCTGGGAGATGGAGACCCAGGGTCTACTCCTGCATCTTGAAGGTGAAATAGGACACAAGGACCTACCTAGGCCGTGCGTGGGAGGTACTAGGGTTGGCCAGAGGGACAAGCGCTGAAAAGAGGCTTGATGTCCTTGTTGGTCAAAGCGGTGCAGAAAAACGTCTTTGTCTCTGGCCCATTTCCCACAGAGAAGATTGACAAAGACTTTGAAAGGCTTGACAGCACAATCGAAGGGTCCTCACTCTCCACAAGCCTGATTACAAACCAATACAACTTCCGTGGAGGGCGGTTTGGCACGTTCTCCACAGTGCACGCAATCCCAAAGATCTTCCAGTCATGACGTCTCCCCTTATGTGTTTTTGTTTGGGAATGGGGCTAGGTGGTATTTTCTTATGGTAAGGGTAAAGGTAGGCGGCTCGGCCCTTGGGTTCTACACTCTCACGACAGACTGCAATTGACAGACAAAAGAATTAGACCTGCCTAGGTCTGAATACAGAACCAAGTTCTAGAAACATAATGAAGCGGGAAATCATCAAACAAGTGAGGTGGTGGAGAACTGGACTGTGCGGGGAATGAATGAAATGCGGCACTTCTTCCACAGGGACAAAGAAGAGCGATGCACACGCTCGTCTGCTGTGTGTTTATGAGGGATGTCTCTGGATGGGGACCTAAGAAATAAGCTGCACTGGTTTTACAAGAGTTCGTATTTTGGCAACAGACATTGTTATAACCTTCAGTCTTTGAAACTGTAACCTGTAGGCTGCAACCTTTCAGTTCCTCCCTGAGCTGTTTCTGGTCACTGTCTTTGGCACAGCAGCAGAGAAGTAAACTACATGTTGAAAAACGAGTTTCAAGCGGGCTGGGGCAATGAGATGGCTCAGTAGATGAAGGACCAGAGTTTGGGCCCTCAGAACTCGGTGGGGCTCCTCCCTGAGTGACTCTGGGTAAGTTTGCCTACCGGGGCTGTGCTAGCATATGAATATTTGTGTCTCCCCAAATTCACACATTGAAACTTATCCCGGAATGTGATGTGATTAAGACATAGGGTATTTGAAAGGCTTGGGATCCCCACTCAGGAGATAGAGACAAGGGAATCAGAAGTTCAAGGTCCTCTGTAGTAGGTAGGCCACTTGCTTGTTCCTGGCTGCTCAGTCCCGAAATAATCACACAGAAACTATATTATTTGTAATACTGTTTGGCCAATAGCTTAAGCATATTTCTGGCTAACTCATATCTTAAATTAACCCATCTCCATTCATCTGTGTGTCATCATGAGGCTGTGGCTTACCTGGTAAAGTTCCAGGGTCTGTCTCCAGCAGGGCTATGTGGCTTCTTCTTGACTCCACCTTCTTTCTCCCAGCATTCAGTCTAATTCCTTCTCCCACACCTCTACTCTGCTCTGCGCAGGCCCAAGACAGTTTCTTTATTAACCAATGATATTCACAGCATACAGAGGGGAATCCCACAATAGCCCTCTCTCAAAAAAAAAAAAAAGATAGAAAGAGAGGAGCTAGGGAGATTACTCAGTGGGCACAGTGCTTTCTGCATGAATTGGTGACCTGAGTTCCATCCTCAGAATCCACATAAGAAGAAAAGGAAATCACTGACTTTACAAAGCTGTCCCCTGATGTCCACATGTGTTGTGACAGGGCACACACAGACACACCACAATATACTAATAACAGTAGTAGTAATAGGATTAGCAATAAATAGATTTCTTTAAAGAAAAAAAAGAGGCAGGCTGGAGAGATGACTCCAGTTAAATACATTTACTGTTCTTGCAGAGAATCCTGGTTCTGCTCCCAGAACCCACATGGTGGCTCACAACTGCCTGTAGCTTCAATTCCAGGGGGATTTAACACCCTCTTCTGGCCTCCTTTGGGCATCTCTGCACACTTAGTACATATAAATTCATACAGGCACACACACATACACATAAGTAGATTTAAAAAAAAAAAAGAAGTTTTAAAGACAAAAAGAGCCTGAGGAATACCTGTCCCTTTTTCCTTATAGAGTTGTGAGAAGTCCTTACAAGCAGGGCAGTGGTGGAGCACACCTTTAATCCCAACACGGGAGGCAGAGGCAGGTGGATCTCTGTGAATCTAGCCTGGTCTGCAGAGCGAGTTCCAGGACAGGCTCCAAAGCTGCACAGAGAAATCCTGTCTTGAAAAACAAATGAAAAAGGAAGGAAGGAAGGAAGGAAGGAAGGAAGGAAGGAAGGAAGGAAGGAAAGAAGGAAAGAAGGAAAGAAGGAAAGAAGGAAAGAAGGAAAGAAGGAAAGAAGGAAAGAAGGAAGGGGAAGGTGAAGGGAAGAGAAGGGAAGGGACAGGAAAAGAAAAAAGTCCTCACAAGCAACTGGGTCACAGGCACCAAGATCTTGCACTTCACAGTCTTTAGAAGTGGCTGCTGTCACCCTCCTGAGACTTATAAACTGCCCAGCCTGAGCTATTTCATTCTGGTATCCTACACGGGCAAACCCAGGCTTTCCATGGCTCCATCTGTAAAACAGGAATCACATCTGCCTCAGAGGGCGGCCACAGGGCAGCATGACCAAAGTCTAAAGAAACAGCCACCCAGAGGTGCACCAGCCCAGGCTCCCCACTTTGCTGTGGGTTGTTGTGGACAGGAGAAAGAAAATTCTTTGCACTTACTGGAGCATGTTTCTTGCATCGTCAGCTTCCCCGAGACTGCAGGATGCTTTCCCCTTCCCTTCTCTTGTTCCTGCTCTAGCTGCTTCCTCTTGCCCTCGAAGGACGATGGACTCTCTGACCTTCAAGTTCATGTTTTTGTTTGCTTGTTTCAGTTTGCTTTGTTTTGCTTCTCCCACACTCATTTTCACGTGTGTTTGTATGTAGGCGCAAATATGCGTGTAGGTGTGACCGTGCATGCCTGTGGAAGCTGGAGGTTCATGTTGGAAATCATCCTTGCGCACTCTTCTATCTCTTTTAATTAGGGTGGGGTCTCTCGGTCAAACCCAGGCCTGGCCTATATGGCTAGTCTCGCTCTGGGGATCCCCGTCTCCATCTTCCAAAGTGGGAATCACTGGTGTGTAGCTACATTCACCAAGCGCTCGCTCACAAGGGTTCTGGGGATCCAAAGCCTGAGCTCCTCCTTCCTGTACTCTTTAAGCACCAAGACCTTTCCTCAGTAGTAATTTGGCTTTTTGGTTGTTTTTGTCTATTGTTTGTTTGTTTTGTTTTGCTTTGAAGACAGGGTTTCTCTTTTTAGCCCTGGCTGTCCTGCAACTTTCTCTGTAGACCACAGTGGCCTCGAACTCACAGAAGAGATTTGCCTACCTTTGCCACACGAGTGCTGGATTAAAGATGTGTGCCACCACGCCTGATTTAGGAGTATTTTAAGAAGGCTTAGAGATAGTTCAGCAATTAAGAGCACTGGTTGCTCTTGCAGAGGACCCAAGTTCAGTACTTTAGATTTCTTTGACACAGGGTCTCGTGTAATCTGAATCTTCAACTCCCAGACAGTCCTGCAGCCTCCTCCTGAGTGCCAAAATCATAGGTATGCGCCACCACTGTGGGCTTCAGACTGTGCACAGGGGCCCCAGACAGCCCTAGGGCAAGCGGGAAGGAAGGAGGCTTGTCAGAGTCTAGGTCTGCCTTAAATATCCATGCTGGGTGGTGGCGGGACAGATCTCAGTGAGTTCAAGGCCAGCCTGGTCTACAGAGTGAGTGAGTTCCAGGACAGCTAGGACCATTTGTTGAAATAACTAGGCTAGCCAAGGATAAAACAATTATATTTTATTTATTATAAGGGGGAAAACTCACGAAACAGGAAACGAGAAATCCAAGCCCAGCAATGTCCCGCAGGAAAAGGCGCAGAGAGCCCACATGTGGAGGTGCACATGGCTTACCCTGGGTCCCAGCGAAGCCACACCTTAACTAAGACCCCTCCTCTTAAAATGATTGGCTAACAAGGTTCCACATCATCTCCCCCTTTTGTCTAAACAAGAGCAATCCAAACCCAATACAAAACTATATACAATAGGAACAGATATCAAGTATAAAATTACAAACAACATAAGCAATATTAAGCAAGGAACACATGACAAATGTTTTAATAAACATTCTAGGGAACTGGAGAAATGGCTCAGTGGTCAAGAGAACTGATTGCTCTTCTAGAGAACCTCGGTTCAAGTCCAAGTACCCAACTGTCTGTAATTCCAAGGTCTAACACCCTCACACAGACATACATCCAGGCCAAACACCAATGCACATAAGATAAAAATAAAATTCTTTATAAAAAACATTCTATTTCAAGGAGTCTAAATCTTGCATCAGAAATAAGCTTGGCTAAATCATAAGAGGAAGGTAACTATGACTATCTAACCTTTAACCCCATCGAAGGCCTGAGAAGGGAAAGAATATTACTGGAGTGGGCAGGAAGTGCAATCAAGCAGCTTCCAAAGCGAGCAGAATATGATGGAGACAATTAGCTACCTGAGCAATCACCCAAAATCTCATTTGCAATGTTGAAGCACCCAACTTTGGCTAAGGCCTAGTTAGACCATTTTTAGAGGCAGGAAATTATTAATTTTTTAGTAGAAAGTTCAGGAATGGCCATTTACCTTCTTCTGGTAGAACAGGTTGTGTTTTGCCCGAGGACCATGAAAAATGCAAATTTGCTTTCCTCTTCTCCCTTGGCATTGATCTGTGTTTATAAAAGGACTCAGAGTAATAAACTCTCTGCTAGTTAGTCAGCACTTGGGCCTGTAGAGATGTTGGTGGTCCTTTGCCGTGTCCTGCAGGCTATCACTTAGCTATTGGAAGAATGTTTTTCTTTCTTTGATTTTTGTTTTTGTTTGTTTTGTTTTTGTCTTTTTTTGAGACAAAGCTTCTCTGACTGTCCTGCAACTCAACTTTGTAGACCAGGCTGGCCTCGAACTCACAGAGCTCTGCCTGCCTCTGCCTCCCGAGTGCTGGGATTAAAGGCGTGCGCCACTTTACCTGGTTTATAATTGAGTGTTTGTGCAGTGCTGGGTATTGAACCCAGGGCTCTCTGCATCCTAGACAAGCGCTCTACCTCCTCGAACTCTTTGGCTCGCTTGTAAACTAGCTATTCTGTGTTCTGATCTGCTCGTCTCATGGAATTATTATAAGATGTAAATTATTAAGCAAAGGAAATTTCTGGAAAGAGACTGCCCCGACCAGTAGTTCTCAACCTTCCTAATGCTACAATCCTTTAACACAGTTCCTCATGTTGTGGTGAACCCCCCACCCACAACCTTAAAATTCTCTTGTTCCTACTTCGTAACTGTAATTTTGCTACTGTTATGAGTCATAATGTAGCTATCTGAAATGCAGGATGTCTGATATTTGACCCCAAAGGGGTTGTGACTCACAAGCTGAGAACCACCATCCCAAACCATACAGATGGCCGGGCAATGGTGGCGCACGCCTTTAATCCCAGCACTTGGGAGGCAGAGGCAGGCAGATCTCTGTGAGTTCGAGACCA